>NC_090923.1:515133201-515433201 GCF_040938575.1 Ambystoma mexicanum | reverse complement strand
ACGGATTTGTCCCAGGTCGCAACACCACAGCCAATTTGAGGAGGCTTCAACACATCATGGCCGAAACTCATGACTCGGAGGAAGATCTAGCGATACTGTCACTTGACGCCATTAAGGCCTTTGACTCCATCTACTGGGAGTGGCTGGTGGAGGCCCTGCGGGCTTTTGGCTTCGGAAATGGTTTCATCAGATGGGTCCAGGTTCTCTACAACTCCCCAGTGGCCAGGGTCAAGACACGCGGAACAATTTCAGAACCTTGGAAAATACAGAGGGGCACGAGACAAGGATGCCCACTCTCGCCCATGCTGTACATACTGGGACTGGAACCGATTGCTTTATACTTTCGTCAGAAACTCTTTGACGCCGGCATCAAGGTGGGCAACGTTCATAACATAATATCATTGTACGCTGATGATGTTCTCCTGTACCTAACAGACCCAGAGCTCAATGCACCGACGGCACTGGAGGTACTCGACAACTACGCGAGATACTCCGGAATCCAATTTAGTAGACACAAATCCTCAGCATTCCCCCTGGCCGGATTGAGAGACGTCTCAGCGGAGGACCTTCCGAACATAGGGATAAAATGGCAACCCGAGAAGTTCAGATACCTGGGGATTAATCTCGGCCACACCCCACAGCTCACACATGAGCACAACACAGAAGCAGCCGTCACCAACCTCCGACGGTCCATAAAATTCTGGTCCAAACTCCCACTGGCGATGGTGGGAAGAGCGGCGATCGTCAAAATGATAATCCTCCCTCGCTTCTTATACTTCTTTGTGAATATTTGCCATTACATACGGCCCCCTTTCTTCAGGAAACTGGAAGCTATTATCAAGGACTTTATATGGGGTCCTCACAGGCATAAGCTGTCACTGGCCACTCTGACCCTCCCACACAGAGAAGGTGGAATAAAACTACCAGATCTTCAGTTCTACTACTTGGCCGCCCAGCTCAGTCACATCACGAGATGGCTGTCAGACGAATCTTCAGCCGAACTGGGGCTACTGAAGCAACACCACACCAACTTAACTCCCAAGGAAATCCTATGGGTTCCCATCTGCCGCTCTCCGGAAATCCCCATGGTTGTCGAGCTTGGCAGACAGATATGGACCAGGACTTGCCACATCAGGAAGGTGCAACACCCATACTCTCCGGACCATCCCATAATGGCAGATGTGTGCAAGAAGGAGGCAGACCTCCCCATAGCAAGGAGGTGGGAAGAAGCCGCGATATACACATGGGGAGATATGTTTGAAGATGGACTGTTCAGGGACTTCGAATCGATCCAAGAAATCGAAGGGCTACCCAAAGGCCAGTTCCTTTGGTACCATAGGCTCAAACGTACCGCCAAGAATCAGTGGCCCACCTGGCCAGAGGAACCAATCTCGGACCCTCTACTACAAGAAATGTACGACCTCTCTGATGGATGGAGACCTGTCTCCAGGTTATACAACAGGCTCGTCGACAAACCTAACCCTAAGGGAGCGACACTGCGGGCAAAATGGGAAGCAGACCTCGCAGCCCCGCTCACTGATAAAGAATGGGAAAGAGCACTAATATTCCCCAAGAAAGTGTCGAGAAATTCCAGATTTGGCCAGATACAGCTGAACGTCCTTTATCGAACTTACATGACCCCCCACAGAGTTGCTTCGTTCAACGCGAAGGTCCCACCGGTGTGCCCATGGTGCGGGAACGACAGGGCAGACATGATCCACATGTTCTGGTCCTGCACCAAAGTGATGACACTCTGGTCGAAAGCCAAGCAATCCTGCAGAGACGCCGGCATGGAGCGATACGAATGGTCACCAGGAGAGTGCCTATTGGGTACATACCCCAGACCGAGCAAATTCAAACACCTCGTGAAACTAATGGACATTTCATGTATACTTGTCAAAAGGACCATAGCGATGGCTTGGAAGACACCAGCGGGCCCCAGACATGAGCGCTGGTTAAACGAAATGGCGAGGTGGACGGCCGCAGAGACCAGAGCCTGGCAGGAAGGAACTACATCCAGCGGAGAAGCTACAAGCGGCTCCCTGGTCGCCTGGAGGGCCCTTCTGACGAACATGCTCTTCAATGCGGACCATAAGCCCCCTTGAACACTTGTTGCGGTTCACAGTAACAGGCTCCCACCATCACAAAGTATATGCCTCCTGCAGCTGTTCCCCTCCACTTCCTGAGAAGCCACACTCTGGACTGAACCACCATCACGAACTTCACTTACCACATCACACGAAGACTATCGTTGTTTAAGATAAGTTTCCTTTTGTTTTCTTTTTCTCCCCATCTCATTCTTTCTTTCCTTCTTCTTCACTTGTTTAATTCACAAGTTTGTATTGTTTCACCTTACCACGAAACTAATAAAATACTTTGGAAAAAAAAAATAGGGGCCGATTCATGGAACAAACGTGCGCCGAAAATCTTCGCGCAAGCAGGCACAAGCAGGCGCAAGCGGAAAAAAAAGGCGCACGCGCACGATTCATGGAAGTCCCTGCGCGTTTACACCCCGGGATGTGCGCCAAACCCGTGCATGGCGCACAAGTCACTGCAACATCCCGAAAGGCGTGCGCGACGCGCACAGTGAAAGCGCACAACCTCGGCGCATACACCAGAAAGTGGGCGGGACACGGGGCGTAACGCGCGGAATGCGGAACAACGTGCGAAAATAAGGGCGTAACTGGGGATGTACTGCAGGGAAGCAGACGGAACGCCCACACGCACTCGAACCACACGTATTCATGGAATCGAATAGGGCAAAGCCACGTACAGCCAAAGACACGCACAAGCCAAAACACGTCCGCCACACGAAGGCAGGCGGTAGCGCCCCTGCGCATTACAAAAGTGGCAACATACAGCAATTGGGCCTGTGCGAGCGGGGCACGTGTATATCGGGGGTGCGCGGGAAGTTACACACGCGATTGAGCGGGGCACGTGTATATCGGGGGTGCACGGGAAGTAACACACGCGATTGAGCGGGGTACGTGTATTTTGGGGGTGTGCGTGAACTCTTTCATGCGATCGGGCCTGGGGGAGCAGGCTACGTGTATTTCAGGGGTTCGCGTGGAGTTTCTCACGCGATCGGGCCTAGGGGAGCGGGCTACGTGTATTTCAGGGGTTCGCGTGAAGTTTTTCACGCGATCGGGCCTGGGGGAGCGGGCTACGTGTATATCAGGGGTTCGCGTGAAGTTTCTCACGCGAATGGGCCTGGGGGAGCGGGCTACGTGTATTTCAGGGGTTCGCGTGAAGTTTTTCACGCGATCGGGCCTGGGGGAGCTGGCTACGTGTATATCAGGGGTTCGCGTGAAGTTTTTAACGAGCGGGCTACGTGTATTTCAGGGGTTCGCGTGAAGTTTTTCACGCGATCGGGCCTGGGGGAGCGGGCTACGTGTATTTCAGGGGTTCGCGTGAACTTTTCCACGCGATCGGGCCTGGGGGAGCGGGCTACGTGTATTTCAGGGGTTCGCGTGAACTTTTCACGCGATCGGGCCTGGGGGAGCGGGCTACGTGTATATCAGGGGTTCGCGTGAAGTTTTTCACGCGATCGGGCCTGGGGGAGCGGGCTACGTGTATATCAGGGGTTCGCGTGAACTTCTTCACGCGATCGGGCCTGGGGGAGCGGGCTACGTGTATTTCTGGGGTTCGCGTGAAGTTTCTCACGCGATCGGGCCTGGGGGAGCGGGCTACGTGTATTTCAGGGGGGAGCGGGCTACGTGTATTTCAGGGGTTCGCGTGAACTTTTTCACGCAATCGGGCCTGGGGGAGCGGGGTACCACTCACCGTCTGCCTTGCGTGTAGAAGAACGCGTAGCCAACACCCGCTGTGAAGTAATAGCGTGTGAACCCCAACGGATGGAAAACACACGCACCGCACGAAAAGCACGTACAGAACAGTGTAAAGGCACGCGGGATCTCCAAGCCCTGCCAGGGCAACGCCCGTGCGCAAAACGTCACAGACGCGCTTACGCTGTAAGGGCCTTTGGTCCAATGAAATCGCGTACGCGTGCTGACGCGCTTACGTGCTAAGGGCCTTTCCTCGATTTTCACGCTGACGTGCAGGATTTTCACCTGCCAAATCACTCCGTATCAAGCTGGCCACGCGAAAACACATGGAAGACCACGCTCCTGCCCAGAAGGCCGAATTACTGCCCCCCAGTGCCCCGAGCAGCCTCCCACGTGCCATCTGCTGCTGCTGCCTGCCTGCCTGCCTGCCTGCCTGCCTGCTGCCACCGTGCCCTGCCATTTGGTGCCTGCACATCAGCCATCTGCAGGGGTCCAGTTGCTGTGTCCACCCCTGCTGGAACAGAAAACTCCCGACTCGGATAACATCGCTCCACAGCCCAGCCCCAGGACCCAGTTGCCCACCCACTCCTGCCCCATGGGGTTGCCATGTCGGGCACATCCACATCTGGCACCAGTGGCAACCCCCGGCCAGAGGGGCAGAGGGGCACCAGCTTCACTGCCACCAAAGTTGGTGTCCTGGTGGAGCAAGTCCTGGGGCAGTATGATGCCCTCTTCGGATCGTCCCGCGCCAACAAGGAAGGACGGGAGAGGATCTGGGCCGACTGTGTGGTTGCCATCAACGCGGAGGGGGTGGCAACCCGCACCATCCAGAAGGTCAAGAAGCGCTGGGAGGACTTGAGGTCCAGGACCCTCATAAAGGCCCGGCGCCTCGTGGAGGGGGGCCGGGGCCACATGAGTTCCATCCAGATGAGGGTCCTGGAACGCGTACACCCAGCGCTCCACGCCCAGGTCCTTGAGAGGGAGACCCGTCTGGATTTGAGCGGTAAGTGGCCAAGCATTGCTGTGTGAGACAGGGCATGTTGCAGTGTGCTGGTTGTCTGATACTTGCCTGTATGGGTGACATAGGCCATGTACGCATGTATGTGTGCAGGGACATCATGGTAATGCATGTGCGACCAGTAATGTGTGAACCGCACGGTTGTTGCATGTGTTTAAATGCGACATGGGGACCCCTATGCAGATTGTACACATGAGAGCATGGCAGTCTCTGTTCCTGGACATGGGTGGGGGTGAGGGATGGGTGCTGATGCCAGGTACATATATGGTATCCATGTCTGTGTGCCTTACCTGCGTGTCTGTGACTTGTGAATGCCATGGATGCATGACACATGTCTGTGACAATGTACAGATTCACTGATGCAGCCTAGTCATCCTTGTATCCAATGTGATTGGGGTGTATGGGGCCAGATGGATGTGACTGAGGTGAAGTATGTGCATGTGATAGGCATGACCCATGATGCATGTGAGTTCCATTACATTGTATGTTTCGAGAGTCCATTGGACATGTATGGAAATGTCCATGGCATGCACCATGACTGTCACTGTGTGTGTTTTGCCTGGACTGACACATGTGTTGTGGAGGGACATGATAGAAGTGTACTTTGGCAGTAGCACTCATCTGCTATTGCTTCCTGTCTAGGGGACCATTGTACAGTACCCTGATGCTTGTGTTCTATGTCTCCCTCTACGCAGCGGCTAGTGAAGAAGAGGGCGGAGACGGCACTGTGGAGCAAGGCGGCGGGGATGCCCCCACGGCTGCAGCGGAAGGGGTGGGTGAGCCCCCACAGGGGCCTGCTGCGGCGGAAGACGGTGAGGAGCCATCCAGGTTGGTGGTTTCCACAGAGGAGGAGGAGGCCGCCACTGAGGCGCACATGGGGCCTGGTGGGGGCATCCCTGCTGGTGCAAGTGGTGCAGTCCAGGGGCAGGGGCAGGAGGCAGCACAGGTCACCGTGGATGGCCTGTGGATGTCGCTGTCCCTGACCCTGTGGGTGCACCACCATGCACCAGCAGGGATGCCCCGTCCCAGGCCCGTCCGCAGGTAGCGGGGATGTCCATGTCATCTGACTCCCCTCCACCTGCGGACGAGGGGACCCCTGGCCGTATGGAGAAGGTCCTGATTGGGGTCGCGATGCGCACGGCTGTGATTCGTGATGCCGTGCATGCTTCCCAGGAGGAGCACGCACGTCATCACGAAGAGCACCGTGCCGACGTGGCCCAATTGGGATCGTCCATGTTCGGGGGTTTCCTGCATGTGTCGGCCAATCTGGCGGCCCTCTCCTCCTCTGTGGAGACTATACGCCAGTCGTTCTCCTTGCCGTCTTCCGGCCCAGATGCCACCAGGGCCCCCTGTGGACCTGCCCTGATCAATGCAGCCAGCTCGGTGGGGATCCCATCCCTGCCACAGTCGGGAGTCAGAGGTCCAGCAGGGGTGGACACCACAGCAACTGTACCCCAGCAGATGGAGGATGTGCCGGCATCATCAGGCAGGGCACGTGCACGACGGCGTCGGTGGATTCCATCAGCCTGGATGCCATCGTGCTGGCAGAGGCAGTGGCGTCGCAGGCAGCAGCGGAGTCAACGTGGGAGGCATCATGGCTCGGGGCCATCAACATCGGAGGGGCAGGCATCGGCCGCAGGGCAGGAGGACCCACGACGGGAAGTGTCTTCCGTGTGGCAGCGGTTGGGCCAGCAGATAGGTGCGGAGCGGCGGCGGGCGGAAGAGGCGCGGCTCACAATGGTCAGGGCGGAGAACTCCATGCGGAGGGCCCTGAGGCGGGCCGAGTGCCTTGAGGCAATCTGCAGGGGGTTGGAGGAGGAGACGGCGTCGTCCCTGCGGACCCTCGGGGCCATGGAACAGGACCACCTCCGGGACATCGAACAGGAGTTCGATGATGCCCTGGCCCGGAACACCACAGAGTGAGCCGCTGGACTTGCCCGCCGCCTTTGTATATAGTTATATAGTTAGTGTTAGGTTTCCTTTATTTATTTATTTTATTTCGTTGCGATTGGACAATGCGCCACATTTTTGTATGTAGTTCAGTTTTTAGTTAGTTGTCATAGTTAGGTTTCATTTGGTTGGGCTCATGGACCCGGGATTATCTTGTAAATAATTCTTTAATAGATTTGTCTATTTTTTGGATTTTTTTCATCGCCACGGAGCAATGGTTTTTGTTTATCATTTACACTTGGATTACTTTTCTGACTGTGACTTTGGACACCATTTTTTTGGATTGTGCTGTGTGTTTTTGATTTTTTTCATGGACATTCTTCTTCTTTTGGTTGTTTTGCTTTGTGGTTTTTCTCATTTCATTTCCATTCAAGTTGATTTTAAATACATTTTTATTTTCATCCTTCAATGTGTCGTATCATCTCATTGCTTTCATGCATGTCATGTTGGGTGTCTTAACATTCACTTGCAGCCATTGTGTGTGACAGACATGTGTTCATTTGCATTATTTACATTGGGTGTGTAACATGTCATTGCCTTTGATATGTGGGTGGATGTGATAGTTGGTTGGGCCTTTTGGCAGGGGAGGATGGCCATTACGGACATGATTGGGGATTGGTGGGACCCAGGTGCAGGGGGGCATGGATGGGACATGGGTGGGGGCCTGCTGGCAGGTGCCCCACAGTGCTGGGGGGTGGCGGGGTGGGGCACATGAGTTGGACATGGTGGGGGCCTGCTGGCAGGGGCCCCACAGTGCTGGGGGGTGGTGGGGTGGGGAACATGAGTTGGACATGGGTGGGGGCCTGCTGGCAGGTGCCCCACAGTGCTGGGGGGTGAGGGGGTGGGGCACATGAGTTGGACATGGGTGGGGGCCTGCTGGAAGGTGCCCCACAGTGCTGGGGGGTGGGGGGGTGGGGAACATGAGTTGGACATGGGTGGGGGCCTGCTGGCAGGTGCCCCACAGTGCTGGGGGGTGAGGGGGTGGGGCACATGAGTTGGACATGGGTGGGGGCCTGCTGGAAGTTGCCCCACAGTGCTGGGGGGTGGGGGGGTGGGGAACATGAGTTGGACATGGGTGGGGGCCTGCTGGCAGGTGCCCCACAGTGCTGGAGGGTGGGGGGGTGGGGAACATGAGTTGGACATGGGTGGGGGCCTGCTGGCAGGTGCCCCACAGTGCTGGGGGGTGGGGGGGTGGGAGACATGGGTGGGTGCCTGGTGGTGGGTGCCCCTGCACTGCTGGGGGGTGGGGGTGGTGGGGAACATGAGTTGGACATGGGTGGGGGCCTGCTGGCAGGTGCCCCACAGTGCTGGGGGGTGGGGGTGGTGGGGAACATGAGTTGGACATGGGTGGGGGCCTGCTGGCAGGTGCCCCACAGTGCTGGGGGGTGGGGGTGGTGGGGAACATGAGTTGGACATGGGTGGGGGCCTGCTGGCAGGGGCCCCACAGTGCTGGGGGGTGGGGGTGCTGGGAGACATGGGTGGGGGCCTGGTGGAGGCTGCCCCTGGTGGCTGGGGGGTGGGGGTGGTGGGAGACATGGGTGGGGGCCTGGTGGTGGGTGCCCCTGCACTGCTGGGGAGTGGGGGTGCTGGGAGACATGGGTGGGGGCCTGGTGGAGGCTGCCCCTGGTGGCTAGGGGGTGGGGGTGGTGGGAGACATGGGTGGGGGCCTGCTGGCAGGTGCCCCACAGTGCTGGGGGGTGGGGGGGTGGGGAACATGAGTTGGACATGGGTGGGGGCCTGCTGGCAGGTGCCCCACAGTGCTGGGGGGTGGGGGGTGGGGAACATGAGTTGGACATGGGTGGGGGCTGCTGGCAGGTGCCCCACAGTGCTGGGGGTTGGGGGGGGTGGGGCACATGAGTTGGACATGGGTGGGGGCCTGCTGGCAGGTGCCCCACAGTGCTGGGGGTGGGGGGGTGGGGAACATGAGTTGGACATGGGTGGGGGCCTGCTGGCAGGTGCCCCACAGTGCTGGAGGGTGGGGGGGTGGGGAACATGAGTTGGACATGGGTGGGGGCCTGCTGGCAGGTGCCCCACAGTGCTGGGGGGTGGGGGTGGTGGGAGACATGGGTGGGGGCCTGGTGGTGGGTACCCCTGGACTGCAAGGGGGGTGGGGGGGTGGGGAACATGAGTTGGACATGGGTGGGGGCCTGCTGGCAGATGCCCCACAGTGCTGGGGGGTGGGGGTGGTGGGAGACATGGGTGGGTGCCTGGTGGTGGGTGCCCCTGCACTGCTGGGGGGTGGGGGTGGTGGGGAACATGAGTTGGACATGGGTGGGGGCCTGCTGGCAGGTGCCCCACAGTGCTGGGGGGTGGGGGTGGTGGGGAACATGAGTTGGACATGGGTAGGGGCCTGCTGGCAGGTGCCCCACAGTGCTGGGGGGTGGGGGTGGTGGGGAACATGAGTTGGACATGGGTGGGGGCCTGCTGGCAGGGGCCCCACAGTGCTGGGGGGTGGGGGTGCTGGGAGACATGGGTGGGGGCCTGGTGGAGGCTGCCCCTGGTGGCTGGGGGTGGGGGTGGTGGGAGACATGGGTGGGGGCCTGGTGGTGGGTGCCCCTGCACTGCTGGGGAGTGTGGGTGCTGGGAGACATGGGTGGAGGCCTGGTGGAGGCTGCCCCTGGTGGCTAGGGGGTGGGGTTGGTGGGAGACATGGGTGGGGGCCTGGTGGTGGGTGCCCCTGCACTTCTGGGGGGTGGGGGTGCTGGGAGACATGGGTGGGGGCCTGGTGGAGGCTGACCCTGGTGGCTGGGGGTGCAGGGGGACATGCGTTGGTGGGCAGTAGTGCAAGTTGACATGTGGGTTGGCTGGGGGGCATGGCCATGGTGGATGGGGTGCCTGCAGGACATGTGCAGGGTAGGCCCTTGTGGTGTGAGCCACCTGCAGGGGCCGTGGAGGGTGTAGAGGGAACACCTGGGAGGACCCACACGTGCAATTCACGTGTGGTGCTCCCCGCGCACCCCTGTAATACACGTACCCTGATGGAATCGCGTGTGGAACTTCCCGCGCACCCCTGAAATACACGTACCATGATGAAATCGCATGTGGAACTTCCCGCGCACCCCTGAAATACGTGTACCCTGCTCGCAAGGGCCCAATCGCGTGTGGAACATCCCGCGCACCCCTGGAATACACGTACCCTGCTGATTTCGCGTGTGAAACTTCCCCCGTGCCCCGAAATACACGTACCCTGATGGAATCGCGTGTGGAACTTCCCGCGCACCCCTGAAATACGCGTACCCTGCTCGCAAGGGCCCAATCGCGTGTGGAAATTCCCACGAACCCCTGAAATACACGTACCATGATGAAATTGCGTGTGGAACTTCCCGCGCACCCCTGAAATACGCGTACCATGCTCGCAAGGGCCCAATCGCATGTGGAAATTCCCGCGCACCCCTGTAATACACGTACCCTGATGGAATCGCTTGTGGAACTTCCCGCGCACCCCTGAAATACACGTACCATGATGAAATCGCGTGTGGAACTTCCCGCGCACCCCTGAAATACACGTACCCTGCTGATTTCGCGTGTGAAACTTCCCCCGTGTCCCGAAATACACGTATCCTGATGGAATCGCGTGTGGAACTTCCCGCGCACCCCTGGAATACACGTACCCTGCTGATTTTGCATGTGAAACTTCCCCCGCGCCCCGAAATACACGTACCCTGATGGAATCGCGTGTGGAACTTCCCACGCACCCCTGAGTTACGCGTACCCTGCTTGCACGGGCCCAATCGCGTGTGGAAATTCCCGCGCACCCCTGAAATACACGTACCCTGCTGAAATCGCGTGTGTAACTTCCCCTGCACCCTGAAATACACGTACCCTGATGGAATCGCGTGTGGAACTTCCCACGCACCCCTGAGATACGCGTACCCTGCTCACACGGGACCAATCGCGTGTGGAAATTCCCGCGCACCCCTGAAATACACGTACCATGATGTAATCGCGTGTGGAACTTCCCGCGCACCCCTGAAATACGCGTACCCTGCTCGCACGGGGCCAATCGCGTGAGGTACTTCCCACGCACCCCAGTGATACACGTAGCCCGCTTGCTGTGCTGGTACAGGGTGAGCGCAGCCCTTTGCGCTGGATTGGGTATATTGATGGCTTTTCCCTGCGCGAGAGGCGTTCTTGGGGGCGTAACTGGCGCTGCTGCAGGGTCGCTGCGCCACTGTGCGCCACGGCTGGTTTTGGTGGCTGGAATCCATGAATACGCTGTGCGCGGAAATGGATTTTAGCGCACGCGGCTGGCGCAGGGATTCGCACGCGCACACTGTGCGCCAGCCGCGTGCGCCACTTGTGCGCTGAATTCTATGAATTACCCCCATAGTGTCCTCAGGACACTTACATTTTCGTTTATGTACGAACATTTCCGAACAACCGCATTGTCTGTGGACACCTAATTTGGTTTTACCACAAAGAACTGAAAGTAATTACAACACAATATAAAAAAGTAACTTTATTTAACATATATAAACAATTTATGACTGAGAAGGTGGGGCAGAAACGGAAACAAAAACAGAAGAATTAGGGTTTTCAATATAAGTGGGATCAGGTGAAGAAGGGATGGAAATCTCATCAAAATGTTGTGGTCCATGGAGAGAGTTTGGGGTTAAATGAATGGGATATGGTGAGGGGGACAAGTACAGGTGGGACAATGGTATGTTGTTGGTGGTTCTAGGTGATCTTCCACAAAGTTCTTTAAATCCGTAAAATTTGCCATAAATTGGTCCATTTTGTGGGTAATGTGTTCAAGAGTGTTATCCACTGCTTCTTTTTCTTTAGAATTTGCAATTTTTGTAGGGTCTGTAAAAAAAAATGTATATGTTGAATGTATACAAAATAATATTTATTAATTGGTTTATATAGTGAAGTGTGTACCATTAGGTGGACTATCTTCTAACATTTCGTCTCGTGGGAAATGGTCCTCTAGCCAGTCCAGAGTACTACACATTTCTGTAAGAAAACAAAGAAGTAATATGTTTTTTTTTCTAATATAGAAAGTTTATAAATATGTGAGTAAAATGAAGTGCACTTACTATTTCTGGCAAGATATGTAATCAGTAGTCTATACGTCTGGTCTTGCTGTTAGTTGTGGAGTGTCTGTGAGGTAATTATGTTGGAAGCTACTTTATCTTCTTTTGGTATATTCCATTTTAGAACATATTGTATTTAAATGAATGGTTAGTGTGTTACATATATGGGTTACATTTCTTAAGTATTACTATATATACTTTGTATGTGTGCTGCTTTGTGAATTTGTTAAATGTTCCCCCCCAGAGTTTTTAGGTGCTGGTACTGTTGTCCGAACATGTCCGCGGACCGTCAAATTCAGTAGAAAGGGTTCAGTATGTTCCATATTACATGTACATAAAGTAAAAGTTATTATTGTTAAGTTGTGCTACTAAAAAACTATCAAATTCAGTAAAAAAACTTTGTTAAAGGGACGTTATGGTTAAGTTGCGCTACTAAAAACTAATGAAATTCAGTGAAAAAACTTTGTTAAAGGGACGTTAGGGTTAAGTTGCGCTACTAAAAACCTATGAAATTCAGTGAAAAAACTTTGTTAAAAGGGACGTTATGGTTAAGTTGCGCTACTAAAAACCTATCAATGACATTTGTGATGTCATCTTTGATGTCCTGGGTGTTAGTGTTAGCAGTGCACGGTGGAGCGAGTTATGGTTGCTTATCTTACCATAACTGCCGAATTTCAGGGGTTTTTCGGTTTTACCTTGAACCATAACGTCCCTTTAACAAAGTTTTTTTACTGATATATATATAGCTAACAGGAAGGACAATATATCCCATTCTTGAGGTGAAAGTTTATGAAACAAAATTATCCCTGTGTTGTTTGTAGTCAAACTCTTCCATACATAAGGTGGCCTGGTGGCAAATGGAAATTGTGCAGGAACTAATGTGTTGGTAATGGTCTGGACAATACAATTGTATGGGGGTTACTTGTCCAGCTTCCTCCTCAGGTGAATATCTTCCTTATGTCTTTCTAGCTCATGGTTCCACCTGCTGAGGCCATAAGATCAGGATTTCCCATCTTTGAAACAGGCAGTCCAGTCATGGCAGCCACATGACTCTAAGATCTCACCACCTCAACGAAGCACTGAGGGATTCAGTCAGCCATGAGTCTTTTCAATCTTGTTGGGCTTTTACTAAATAAAGCATGGCCATTTTTTGTAATTGGAGGAAATGTTAACCGAGAAAATAGTCTATGAGCTCAGACTACAAACACTAAATCAGAAGGAATTATGTAACCTGTGTGCCTATGCTATTCAAATAACTCACAATGTGCTTATTTGTTTACTGGACATTCACGAAAAGCTGAATAAAGGCATTGTGTCTTTAAATTTTACTGGGGAAGTACTTGATACATTTATTTAAGTGTGAGGCCAATGGACTTCTGATGACCTTTATAAAAGGATAGTGCACCTTGAAAGAAAACAAAACCGTTTGTGCTAATATTAATTACTCTACTGAGAAAATACTGGGAAAATACTAGATAACTAGAGGAATTAGGTCAGAAACCACATTTCCAAAAGTGGCTGTGATCTCCAGAAGGCATTCTTGACTTGATGGACTGTCAACATCAGTTACAGCAAAGCCATTTAGTAAGTGTATCACCTGCATTGACCTTTTGCTCACAAATCATTAGTCAAAGTCAACGACATTTTTATGGCAGTTTAAAATCATCTAGTATAATGGAAAGAAAAGAATAATCAAGCAAGATGTTATATATAGTTGAACTCCATATTAATGTGTCCTTTAGAGAATAAAATAACATTAATGGCTTTCCTACAATGTCTGTCTTTTAGCCTCTTGTTCCAAGACTCTGACTATCCCAAAAAATACTTTCATGAACGAATTTCTGAAATTCAGAGATTGGCTACATTTTAAGGGCCCATTTAATTATAAACATATTTAAAATTGCAAAGCCATTTGAGCCAGAGAATTATGTGTTATGTGTTCCAAGTCTTCATAAAATGCATGCTCAAAAGGATATAAATACATGTTTATTAAATGTATATTTCTCCATCTCATTAATACCAATAAAGATAGTTTGGTTTGAGTCAAAGGATTCAAAGATACTGTTTGAAATCAACATATGTTTTCAAACAACTAAATGTTATTTAGTACAATCTCATATGAACAAAAATGACATATCTGAGAAATATATAGGTTAGCAGTGATAAACATGTATTTTCAAAGGTGGGGATGACCTTTCAAACCTTTAGACCAATTATAGCCAGAAGTATGGACATTCTGGGTGTGGATTTGTCAAGCCAGTGAGATGGTCCATCCAACAGAAAATTGCTGATTCAGATTATACTGAAATGAGAGGTGCACAATGTATGTATATCTTGCAAGTTGACACCTATGATAATATGACTGAGGGAATGTATGTCAAATATTGCTGGCAGGGAGCGGAGGCACTTATTTTCAGAACATAGAGGCATTCACCCATCGAGACAGAAAGAAACAGATCTTTATTTATACTGTGTTACCTTGATGAAAGTGTTAAGCAGAATCAAATGACCTACTTAGCAATGATGTGCTGCTTTATTTAGGAATGAAGTGGGACAACATCATTCAGCCTGTCCAGAGAGACATTAATCACAAATTCTGGCTTTTGACCAATGTGTTCTACTCAACAATTGACAATGTAAGTGAACCAAATCCACTTTTGTTCATTTAGATGTTATAATTCTGTAGAAATTGAATTTTGAGGGTGGTATTCCTTCTTTAATTAGAATGAATAATTGAATTATCTTGGTTGGTTTCAAAATGAACATTCTTCCAGAATCTGTCGCCTCTGAGGCATAAGGACTAACAGGTTTCATACACTAATTAAAGGACACTATTGCCTGTAATAGAGTTAGAAAATGAATGTCGCCAGTTAAACTCTTTTTTTCTAGTATTCAAGGCACTGGAAAGTGATCTTTGTTAAGGAAAAACGATCTCAGGAACCAGTGATTAAGTGGAACTATACTCTCTCTAATGTGCTTTCTACTGTGAAACTGAAACCATTTAAATTGTTATTTTATTTGTCATAATCCATGTACAGACATTATTGAGAGAACAACTTTTCATTATTTAGACAAAACATTTCTCTGACTCATAACTTTATAATCAGTTGTGTGGAATTATTTATAGGTGAAGCCTAAAATTTAGACTGTCCCAAATCTGATTCACCACAAACATCGAATGGGCAGTAGAACGGTATGTATTCTTTCAAATAAGTAATGACATGATTATTTTTCATGACTTTCATGATTTATTAAAATTAATTGATTATAGTGTATCCAAGTTCCACTTGACATCCAAGACATTTCAATGCCGGAGTTGTTTGTAGAGGTGTTTGTCTTCTGCTGACTTCGGCTGCGTGCGGCAGCAGCGGCTCCACGCAGTGAAGAGTTGTTATAGATATCTAATCTACAGCATGAATGGTACTGTACTGATCACCTCATTTAAACATCATACCGCTTGCTAGTTCAGGTCTTGTACTACACATAGTGTCTACATTTCATTCGATGACAGCAGGGGTGCTTCATAAGCTTCCCTTTGGGCCGAGCCCAATGCATACTGTCCACATTTTACTTGGTGAATGCAGGGCATCTTCTTAAGCTTCCCTTTGAGCCAAGCACAGTCTATTGTGGCAACATTCCACCCGGTGCCTGTGGGGGTGCTTTGAGATACCCTTTGAGCCAGGTTCAGTTCCTCGTGTTTACACTATAACACTCAGTTCACGTGCTGCATTCTGGGTTACTGCAGGGCGGCATTACTGTTTCGTTTTGAACCCTACATTATCGTAGCTCTACTAACTACGCTTTATGGCTGTACGCACTGGCTTGTGAAGCCAAGCTGGTGCATCTGATTTAAACTTACTAATTCCAGCTGCTTCAGGGTTACTTCCTGCTATTAAAGGTTATGACCCGGCTGATGGCCCCCCGACTAGTGTTGTGATAAAAAATCAAGAGGCTGCAATTGTGGCTGCACTGAGGCATAATCTTGGTGGTGATCAAAGTGACATAACTCATGGTATGCTAAATGTGCTTTCTTTACATGCCTCTTGAAAGTCAAAAGGAGGAAGAAAGTATCTTTCCATGCAGAAAGTAATAACTCAACTTCCGTTATCCCCTATTGCGGGTCAATGTACTACGCATTACTTCCCGAAAATATCTGCTACAAGTACTGAAGTTAAATCTATCTTGCCAACTAGAAACACTGCAATATTGGATCTTACACACATGAATGTCTCATTAGACCTGAGCATAATTAAGTATGTTGTCTCTGCTATTCATACTAAAACCTGTGAGGTCTTGGAGAGTATAATTCAGCAGATATACAATGGTTCATGTCCTTTGTCACCTACTGGGTTGACTGACTTTATGATGCAAGCGAAATGCAGTTGGCTCTCCATATCTTCTCCTGACTATTCTGTCCATTCCAATGATGATGCTGTTCACCATACATTGAGGGAGGCCAACGACTGCATAAAGTTGTCTTAGCCAAGCCTCTGTGCTCTTAGTATAGTTTTAAGTTCTTTTGTGAAAACGGTATTATAACATTTGGGATGAAGTGAAGGTACATACTACCATTTTGAGCTCTATTAACATCAAGGTTGAGGATTTGGAGGCATGCTTGGGTCACATTGCATCCTGAGGTACTGCACAACTTCTGGGTGGTACACATAAGGGTACTCACATTCTGCCTGGAAATTACCCCATAATTATCGATGAATCTGTCATTGAGGTAAGACCTTTGATATCCCCACCACCCATGGTAGAAGCAATCCCTTCCAAAGGCACCGGGACATTACGAAACACAACTATATGCAGGCCATATTATACAATCAATCGCTGTGGTACACTCACATCTATTGGGAGGGACTGACATTGTGGGTGGAAGGGCTAAGAAGACAAAAATTCAAAAACTGTTGAAGCAGAAGAATACTTCCTCCCACAAATGGATGCACAATCTTACCATCCCTGAATCAATATGAAAAGCACAGTGCGGGTCCAAGGGGAAGCCCTCTCTGCTAACTCCTCTGTTAGAGGAAAGCGTCAACATTTCAAACTCTTCCACACCGGTTGGGCTAAAAACATCTTCCACTAACGTGCTTGCTGCTCAATCACAGCCCCCTATTGCACTTCAAAGCTCGACATTGTTGACCGCTCAGTGCACTTCTTGTGACAAAGTTCATCAGAATCTTTCACAAGCGATAATTCCCAACCTTTAGGATTGATGCTAAGGCTGATGTAAGAATTCAAACTCTGCCTAAAATGGTAACTTTAAAGATAAATTTGTGTCAAATAATCCTGCTAGCCCTGCCCTTTGGTTTAACATCCCCATGTTCTAACTCCACCTTGTGCTCTGGGAATGAGTCTAATTTGTCCATACCTGCTCTAATGTCTGATTGTTCTAATCCTGCCTTATATATTAGGAGAGAGCCTTCATTGTCAACCCCTTTCATGAAGACTTCCTCTGCATTAAACATGAAGCCTAGGTTTGTTGAACAAAACGTGATCCCTAGGAGGGAGATGGAGGTGCAAACGGATGGGCTCTGGGTCCCAGAAAGGACAGAAAGTAATTTAGAAGCAAACCTTTTGCTTAATAAATGTAATACTGTGGTACCCAAAACATCCAAGATGTCTGCAAGCACATCTCCTGGTGGAAGCAAAAATTTAAATTTAGGTGGCTTTCTTGATAATCCCTGTGTGCCTAAAGGGTGGGGTCACAACACTCCCTACAATTTCCAGAGTTCGGAAACAAATTGCATACGATCAATCCTGATGTACTAACTACCCATGCCACTGTTTCGGATCACATCAATAAACTGAAACCAAGAATTGCCAAACAGCAAAGTATTCAACCTTACAGCACTTTTCACCAAGAAAAAGGGCCAGATTCTAAATTGGGTTTCAGTGGGTCATAATATGTGGTCATCCCAAATTTCTACACGCCTATGTTCACGTCGAAACCTATACCCAATAGCAATAACCTGGTTCAGGGTGAAAAGAATATATTGGTACTCTCCAGTCTACTGGATGATAGTTTCCTGGTGTGTTTGAATCGTACAAATGTTCTATTCATTTTTTCTGAAATTCTGAAGCTAGAAGCATTATCCTCTGCAGATAATGAAAGAGTGATGTTCAAGAAAAACAAAACACTGCACACTCTTTGTTTAACTTCAGATGTAGACTGGCTACAGATCTGATTTTTTTAAAAAGGGTATCTCTGAACAATATTTGCTATTCCATTGCCCGGTGGTCTGAATGCAGACAAACCATTCAGGTGCCCCAGCTAAGGAATAATCCATGCCAACATATCTAGTGGTGGTCTCCATAAGGTATTTGTATAATTGTTCGGTTTTATTTGACTGAATGTTACATTTGACCGAATTGGTTCATTAACATTTGATCGAATTAAACTGAATAATTAGGCTAATACATACAGAGCATGTGTAGCAGGTGTTGCAGGGGTGTCCCCCACTCCTATGTTTGGTATGTATTTGCCTTGGGGGGCATAGGATCCAACCCGCGTTAGAGGGGCAGATCTGACGCCGCAGGGCTGGAGTGTAGGAAAGAGGTAAGTAGGGAAGGGGAATGGGAGGTTGGGGTTCGGGGTGGGTTGGTTAAAGAAAGTTTGATCATATGAAAAGTGATTACATGCAGGCTATTTTTTTATCAGTTTGGCGCGATCACTTTTCATACGATCAAACACCCCCAAACCCTCTATAACAGGGACACAGAAAGAAATCATTAGAGAAGATCAGTCTTCGGAGTAAGAAGAAAAGAGTCCCAATTCCCCTCCAGATATAAGGGGGGAACAATGTCGTAATTAAATCAATAGATCAATCGACCTCTAATGAGGAGCTTAAGATACCTTCCTGGAACTCCTGGGGTAAGGTACACTTAATGACAAATAGAGACACTCTGCTGCTACTGAGAGGATGCAACTGTCTTCTGATTCAAAAAACCTGGCTAACATCCTTGACTGTGTTAGACAGTTTCCAAGTATTCTCCCAGCTAGTGAAACTAAGCTGTGAAGGAAGACCCTGAAGTGGCCTTATCATCACCATACGAAATGATTTGGGCTTTGTTGCTCACCAGATTGAGAATCTTCTGCATGGAATGCTGGTCGTTGAGTTGACGGCATTGCGCTACAATATCCATGCTTTGTTGGTCAATGTCTATTGGCACAAACAAATGTGTGTGCTAGAAGATTTCCTAAGCATTGTCATTGATTTTTTCTCCTCATGGCAGTCCAGTTTTGGATCCAGACAAGTTATCTTGGCTGGCAATTTAAATGCCAATTGCCTTTTACTCAATCTGGACTGTCTTCAGTGGGATATCTACCCGGACTTTATAGACTTGGACTTCAAGTCTCAATCTGGTTGGCAGTGGTGTTGCGCTACTACTACATTGGGATTGAAGTTGGCCAGATCGGGCGGCTAGATGGTGATGTGTATACATGGTCTCTGGGTAACAGTAGATCTATGCTGGATTACATCTTTGTTGATCAGTACATGTTTGAACTTTGTTCTGATTTGACATTCTAAAAAGTACTTGGAGTGGTCACGTAATCTTAAGGGCTAACATTATTCTTCCATTTAAAGAACAAGAGAAGCTACAGGGTGGACCCACCAACTTAAGTTACAGCATGCAGAAATGTTGTTCGGTGGTACCAACATAATATAGAGATTATAACCAATGAATTTAAATCATCAATGCACCACACAACATTAGATTGTTTTGGGATGGTAATGAGTCTATCCCACCCCCGAGGTGCTTCCAAATAAAGCAAACCCCATATGAGGCAATATAACCTACAAGGGGAGAGCACTATGCACCTGCAGAGCATAGAAGTAGGTATTAAGCACTAGAAATGCCCACACTCTGTGACGCTATTTTGTGTTAGGTCCAACAGGGACAGGCCACAGGCTAACACTGCTCATGTTCCCAAGCCACAAAGCCCAATTTATACACAACATGCTGGCTCCGCTTGAGCTCTGTTAGCACAGAAGTCCATTTCCCTCTCATCACTTCAGTGTTGTGAATATTTAGTATCGCCTCTAGGAATGCGCCTGGCAAATAGCGTGAGACAGCACCAGACTCTGCACTGTGTCCATTCATCTCCACTAACCTGCCATCGGGTCTCTATCCCCCTCCCAGTAAGGTCAGAGCCAGCCCCACATCATTCACTCGACTCCCAAACCACTGAATTCTTTATAAACACAAGACCCCACGTCCTAACCTCCATAAAGTGGCCACCACAGATTTAAAAGCCCACACGACTGTATTTCTCTCCAGCTGCCACACACGTCTCTGTAACATGAGGTACCAGCAAGGGTAAATCAAAGATCAATCCCCAGGGGGGAGAGGATGTGTGCGTGAACTGCGGTATTAATGAAGCCCCAAATTTATGGGTCAGCAAGACTGTATTTTATTCTCCGCTCTCCCTGGCACCCCTTTCCTGTGCCACCCAGGTGCCTGCCATAATGAATGAATAGTCCGTCTCAGTTGTTTAGTTTAGATAGATACAGTGCGTTTTATGTATGCTTTGACCTTCACCGCAAATGTCCTATATGTGGATGAAGATTCTCATTTTTAGAACCCCATGTTTGCTGATGTAAGACTAGAGCGCTCTTGAGCAGCAGAGTTCTTTGCTGGCATTTGAACCTTGTTCTCCTTGCAAAGCTATCTCTTGGCTTATTTTCCTAGTAGTTTGTATTTACTCTGGAGTGTGCGTATAAAGGGACTTGCATTCAATTGGAAAATTGAAGTTTTTGATGTGGAAAACATAGATTCACTCATTGATGAATTAATGAGTGCTGTTTTGAAAATTCCTGGGATGAAACTGCAGAATATATCTCAGAAACATCTACTTGCTTTGATGATAAGTTAACCTCTCTGAAAACTGATATGGGATGCTCCATTAAAGAAATCAGGAGCTCTAACATTCCTTCTGTGTGCAGAGGACCAATTGCAAAGCTGTAAAACAAAGATATAGGAACCATTGTAAATTTAGACGCTCAACCCTCTTACATAGAGATGCTGAAAGTATGCTTCAAGCCCTAATAAAAAAGGACATGGGTGCTTTTTGGTTTCTGATTATTGGGCAAGACGACTCTCCAATCACTTCTCAGCTGAATGCTGTTGCTGAGCCACTGTGGGTTGACTTCTTTATAGCTCAATAGGCCCCAGATAAACCTAACCCATTGTCCAAGTATCCTCAGGTTGATAGTAGTGGGATCCCACACCCTCCTGTACAAATAGAAATGAATAGGTTGAAATAACTCATTACTCTCAGCAAGCAAGAGTTGCTGGACCCAACGGACTTACTAATAGCACCTTAAAGGTGGATCCAGCTAATTGGGCCAATGCTTTGCTTATACTTTTTAATAGTGTTATCACATAGAAAGTATTTCCAAAATATTGGCAGATGGCCCATGTTGTCCCCATTTCTGAAAGGAGTTCAGATCCTAGATATTATTGACCCATTTCCCTGTTATATGTGGACAGTAAGATCTTTGCGTCCCTCTTACTACGACATCTCGAATGCATGGGTTACCTCTTTCAACAGGCTTACTAAATTTCAGATGGGCTTTCGTAAAGCTCATTCTACAAACCTCAATGGTCTCACACTGAGCGCTATACAGGAATCTACTTGGCTTACTCCCACTGGCTGCACGTACATTGTGCCTGTTGACATATCATCTGTGTCCACACAAGATTATGGGCAAAGTTATCCAGCTGGGGTGTGCCACATGCCCTACTAAAATTAATAATTGGTCTTCATGATAATTCAGGAAATCAGGTCTGGTTGAACAGAGATGCAGCTGTGTCCAAGCTAAATCCCACACTTTGCAGACTTGGGCAGGAATTAATTTTAGCCTTTTAGCCACCTGTCTCTTTAATCATTATGTCTCTGATGTAAATGACTATCTAAGTCTTGCTACATTAAGTATACCAAAAGTATGTAATGTGAAAATGCCATGGCTTGCCTACGCGGACAATTTTCTATTGTTTTACAACTTCTGCGTTGGCCTAAAAAGGTTACTATCAGCGTTTTCTTCTGTTGAGAGTGATAATGGATTGCGCATTAACCCAATGACAACAAAATTTCTTCTTTAACTAGAAGTAAGAAAATAGCAGCTTATACCGGGTCTTTTGAAAATGCTGTCATTAGCCCCTCAACCAGTATGACCTATTTAGGTTTTCTAATATCTGCCACCCCGGGATATGCAAATGATAAACACATTCTCCTTCAAAAGACAATGTTGCTGTTAAATCAATTACTAATGGTAAACAGACAATTTGGCTGTTATTCTATTGTACCATCTATGACCTTTTATGAAGATAACATTATCCCAAAGATTACCTATGGTTTGGAAAAGCATTTTAATGTAGTTCCACAATGGTTGGATTTGAGAGAATCAAACATTTGGTGGAGGGTCTCGGGAGTACCAAAGACTGTTCCCCTTGCAGCTTTCGGATTCTAGCCAGATCTGACTTCAATGAGAGCAGGGGTACAGTGGAAACTATTGCACCTGCATATAAAACTACTCCTACAAGTCGGTTCCTCCCTTTATGAGGTTTTGGGCCTATGGGTGAACCAGGAACGCTGTGGTAGTTCTTGTAATTACATAGTGCAACTACGCATTTCATGTGAAAATCTGCTTAAAAAAACGAAACCTGGACACTGAAATATTGTTGGGTAACCCGATTAAGGCCAAAAACCTGTTATATGATAATGACTGGACGGAGACATTCGAGAAATACCATAGTTATTTATCCATGAGCCATCTTGTACATGAACCTAAAAAAGATACATTATCGCCCTATCTGGTTCAATTCCCCAACATCCGGTATAGAGCAGCTTTGCTCAGATTTCGATAGAATGTTATACCAATAAATTAAGTGCTCTGTTGGGGGGGTTTGCTTACATCTGCAGACTCCACATGTAGATTCTGTAAGATGAAAGATAATGAGGTAAACTTCTACACATTTGATCTTGTGCTGCCCGCTTTTAACTGAGGATGAATTATCAGTGGGATATTGTGTCTTTCGATTGACTGGTGCAATGATGAGCATCTATGGCACAAATGTCTGCACAGTGAAAACATCTCTGATAGCTTGGTAGTAGCAGCATTGTTTTTTAAATTGTTGAAGCAAAGCTAATGTCACACTAACATCTCTTCTATTATGTAAATGTTTATACACTGGAGTGTTAATATTTGTAAATTTTCAAAATCATCGCGGTGCAAGAACCAGGTTATCAAAGTGTTATTTGATATCATTTTTTCTTCTCTTCCTCTGATTTGGGGTTTCTTATCTACTTTTCTTTTTCCTTTCTTTCTTTTTTGTCTTTTTATTTTCTGTGAATTTTAAACATAAATACAATGCAAATAATTCGGATTATGTTTTTAAAATAATGTTGACTATGTTTTATAGATATACACAAAGAGTTTTGAAATATGATTTTTTTTCATAGTTGTGAAGGTTTTTTTATACATATACAATTTTAAAAAAAAACTGATAATGTTATGTTTGTCACTAAAGTGTATCAAATATAAGGATTTATAGTTTAGCATAACCATTCACTTTTAATAGAGTATGGACCGATGCCTACTTGAATACGCAATGTTATATCTGTAGTCAATCATTTATTTTCATTAATGACACCAGGATTTAGCAGTTTGTATTCTGTTGACATATTGTATCTCAAGACAAACCAGATTACTTTGAAGTATTTTGACAACTTCCCCTGTGGTGAAGAGTGAACCACCTGCATTATGTTATTATTTTTAAATGCTAACACAATACTCTAATATTAACAGTTTGTTTCTTGCCCCAGATGGTTTGATGGAATTGTCTGAAAGGCATCATTAAACCTGTGTTATTATATTTCATTAACAGTGGTTTCCAATGGCTCCAGAACTTTTTTAATTTCCATCTGGAGGATATGCCCAACGCCTTCCAGTGTATAAGATAATTTCCCCCGAAGGTGAGTGGAATTTATCTTCCCAGAATATTATACGCTCATGACGTAGTGCTCATCAACCAGACTCTGGTGGGCCTACAGAGACAACTCGATGCCCTCCAAAACTACATCACTCAAAATGGGCTCAAGATCAATAAAGCAAAGGCCAAAACCATGAGCTTTGGCCTACCTATCAAAACCAAAAATCAGCCAACAACACACATCGGCAGCGAGAAGATCGAGCACGTGGAATCCTTTAAATACCTGGGGGTCTGGTTAAGCAACCTAAGATCTGAAACACCCATGTTATCCCATCTCATTGGAAAAACAAAAACACTAACTTGACAGGCGTGCACGATAAATAGGAAATTTGGGTGCTTTTCTATTCTTCCAGTCATCAGATTTTACAAGGCCAAGTTATTCCAACGGTAATTTATGGAGCCGACATCATGTTGTCTATTTCAGAGCCCTTCTGACCCCATCTTGAGGGGATTTTCTGGAAGCAAGTGCTGGGTGTCCCACTATCCATCTCAATTGCTATTCTCCGCAGAGAACTTTGCCTTTAATCCTTGTGTTGTTCAGTCACTTGGAACAGACTGGCTTTTTTTGGTAAATGTTTTGCCACTTCAAGACCTTCAATCTTGGACCTGATCCACAATGAAACAAAGCAGAACGACAATCCATTTCTGCAGGATTGGTCTCAAGTTGCCTGAATGACATTGGCAGTTGTTTCGAACAACGGCTGACAAACCCTATGCGAGTGAAAGTAAAATTGAAATCCTTTGATCCTTTGATTGGATCCAAACCTTGGAAGTAGCAAGTGGTTACAAATTGGTGACACATTTGCCCCCAGAGGGTTGGAAATTGAACAGCATGTGTCCTTACTTAAACCAATTTCTGGATAAGAAAGTAAGGGACCAATTCCTTTCAAGCTCATTTGAACCTACACTCCACAAACGAGATTCAAGCACGGGGTCTGTCCAAAATAAACCATTCTCGGTTTTGCAGAAACATTGACGAGCCTGAAACATTGGTCCACATCGTAACGAGGTGTTCAGGGCCGAGAGACCTACGCACAATCTATTTTAGATCTCTCTTTTCTGATTTCATAGCCTCAGACCCCTCAGTTTGGTGGAATTTGTTGATAGACAGACTGAGAATTAAAAATGTAATTGCACTTGTTCAATTTCTCGAAAGAATATCTTTTGAGGCTTGTACAGTGAGCTGATTTAATCCTTAAACTCTTATTTTTCTTGTTTTTTTTTTTAGTAGTTAACCTGTTTTCAATTTTAATTCTTTACTTTTTTTTCATTCTGTTGATTTGAAATATATTGCTAAAAAATTGTTTTACAATTTAAATGCAATAAATACATTTAAAATTGTTTTATGTCATTAAAGTGTCTGTATTAAAATGTTATGTGAACTCGATATAAGCGTGAGTTGTTAAATACTGCTCTAAGGGAGTATTATTTAATCAAGTGTATTGATTCTCATCATTCTGGTCTCCTCACAATGACCTACTATTATTCAAATCGTTCACAGTCTGGCCTGCAATCTTTTTTTAGGTGAATCTTTTAACTTGCTATGTTTTTAGATCTGGTAAGTGATGGTCTCTATTCTGCTTTGTTTCTACAGGTTCTTATTAAAAGGGGTCCTTGAAATATAAGCCATACCCAGGTTTGGGCATGGCGGCTAGTAGTTCACCTAATTGTTAAAGCCACATACATTGGATTCATACCAGTGTCAACCCTGTGCGCTCAGACCTGCTACAGGAGGTTATATGGAATCCAAGCAACCTGACTATCTGCAGTCCAGTGGATGAGACAAAAGATAGTATTCCTATCTCTGTTGACTCTCTGGAAGGGTGGGTAACACCTTCGTGCCAGGCCTGGTAGCTCACACCAGGAGATATAATGAGAGCTTGTCTTCAAAGAGCACATTTCATATTAAAGCCTATCCAATGCGACGGGTGGCACCTGCGAGAATCTCTGAAGCTGCAGCGTGAGAGAGGGGCAGAGGTAGGACAGCAAGAGGGCACACGTGGGCTTTTAGAAGTGTTCATACCATCATAATTTTTCTGTGAGATTCTTTCTCCTTCCTGTCCCCTCCACTTCCTGTAGAACAAGGCACTCAGGGTCTGACATCAGGAGGCAAGGGTCACTTGTCTCATGGACAGGTATTGGACCCCTTAAATCATACTTGCTTTCATTCAATCCCCTGTGACCTTTCACAATTAAAAGAGGGGTCTCCCACACCTTTGTTGGTTCAGTACACTTTTCGACCTTCTAGGACATCAGGAAGAATGAATGTGGACAATGTTGGGAGAGCAGTCCTTTCCAGAGACCTCTGCCAGAGGTGAAGAATGAGTTATCCAAGGCACACGTGAGCTCTGCTCCCTACCCATTTTCACAGCACACTTAGGTGACTTTGCAAAGGACCAAGGCCTGCCACTCTGATTGGATGGGAAAGCAGAGACTGAATAGGACTCACCTTGTCCTGGACCCTCCTGCAATGGGTTTCACAGCATCTTGAGAAGTAGAATAGCAGAGATCCCGGATTTCACCATTCAAACCAAAATGGGATACCTTCTCCCCACTTTTGATACCTGTAAACCAACCAGTCCCGCTGTTGCTGCCTTTGGCACTCACTGTAACTTAGAACCAGCACTGTTTGCACTCGTCGAACTGGCACGATGCTTCATCGCTACAGCAGAGCCTCCTTTTCTTTACAGAATGAGCATCAGCACACTGTCCCGACTTGATCCTGAGTTGCTGCATGGGTTCAATGTGACTTGATGACTTTGAACCCGATTCGACCCACAAGAACAACAATCCAAAGTCTGGTTTGACACTGTTGAACTGCCTAACATTGGAACCAGGTACTTTAAAGTGACTCTTTTACCCTGGTCCACCTGTTAGGGTATTGGGCACTAGTTAAGTACCTTTTTGCACCTTTTCACTACCAAAAGTGCATGCTTTTGAATGACATTGTCGCATATCTTGCTTTTTTGCTCCTGGAGTGCTTCTAAATTCCTGTTCTGCATTTTCTGTCTTTTATTACACTGGTGGATTTTTGTAGTTTTGTAATAGTTAGTTGTATAAGAACTTTGTTTAATTAAAGTTTATATATGTATATATCTAAAGGTTATGATGGTTGTTTACTGTGCCTAGTGCACCAAGCACGATAACCAACCCTCATAACCTTTGGTACTATTTCATGAAGATTGGGCAGACACAATATTTGGATTCTGAATCAGTGACAGAAACTCTATTATTTTTAGATATTATCACCAAAAAGACTAATGTATGTCTGCAATAGTTGCAGGGACCTTAAGGTAAGAACTTGATGCAAAAAACCTCTGAAACTCAGCTAAGGCCACCTTAAGTTTGTGTCACCTGTTGTGCAGCCTAATACTGTAACACAAAAAAGGGCTGGGTTGCAGACAAACCCTCAAATCAATTGTACTCAACGAGCATGTGTGATGTTTGTGAGTGATTGTGTATGTCAAGGGGAGAGAAAATGAGAACAGTGCTTCCCTATCATACTGTAAAGAGTGATACTGATTTGCTATATGTTCTACAGGCACATTCATTCTACGAGAATGCCTGTGCCTGTCATTAAATAACACTATGTTAGCACAAAAGAAGGACAGAGAAGGTTCTAACTGTCCCTCCCTATACTTGTACCTATTGTTAGTTGGTGCTTGTGTGCCGACCTATATAAGTGGATAGAATAAGAAGTTAGCAATTTGTTAGTATTTCAACTTATTTTTTTCTTCCATTCGTTGATGCTTGATTGGCTAGTGACCCAGTCATTAGTGTGTTCAAAGCTATTCATGGTGAGTATATAGTGGACAGCACTGGTCAGAGACTCTTGCTATTGAAGAAATGGGGACGGGACAATGAACAACCCGTATTAGGGCACAATTATTACTTTATTTACCATGCAGGAGATAGACGACACGGATTAAAAATCTCTAATTATAAGACTAAAACTATCTTGTTGTGAATACTATGCCAGAGGGAAGGATACTAGAATTTTTTAGGCTCCTTCTGGTATTAATGTGGTTTTTTGGCAGAAACCTTACTGCCATCTCCACACATGTCGATCGGTTTCAGTGACCTAGGTTGTTAATGCAACCTTCTTCAGGACTGTCTTCATGATATGCTTGCAAAGTAAATCTGCTAGAGTATGGCTAGAAATATTCTGTGTCCAACATTCAGTTGTAATAGTAGAACAGTATCACCTCGGACTTGCTTAATGAGGCATTCAGACTGACCAAGTCATGGAACTGACTTTGGTGCAGAGTGGCAGCTGTATTTAGTGCATGTGGTCACACAGAATTGCTGCGTTACTGTTCACCTCTCGAATTCGGGGTTCCGGAGTCCTTGCATGGTTCTCGCTTGAAAATGTGCAGTTTGTTGCCACATTGATGACATCACTGATGAAATCACATGTGATATCAGCTCTCCACTCACCAGTGGTCAGAGTAGAACTCCTGCACATGGACAAGGTGTTATTCCGGTTTATGGATGGTCCTTCAATCACAGACCCTGACCTTCGGCAGCCAGTGCTGTCTCCATGCTAGGCCCTATGCTTCTCATTATGACACTGCTGCACCCTGCTTCTGCCCCTGCTGTGGGATGGGACTCACTTTGTCCTCTATTGCCATTTAGCTATCTTACTCACATTAATCTTGCCCTGGGTAGTGGCATACGACTGCCTGGAGGAGTGTGTCTTGTGAGAAACCTGAAGGTGTCACCCTAGCTAGCCCCGGGGTATCTGTCATCCAGGTGGCCAGGACATTGCCATTGCTATTGGACCAAGTTCCTGGGGGTGGAGCAGTGTGGGAAGATCACCTGGATGGGGGGTCCTCGGAGAGTGGGACACCAATGGGTGAAACACGGTATCCCCCTTCCTTTTACACCTTTTCCTCATCCTCTCACGGTGGAAATTCCAGACCACTGCCCCCCCTTTTCTAACTCTAACACTTTCCCACAACACAAAGGACAATGGGCTAACACCCCAGAGCTGTTTACCTGACATGTCCTAATACAAGGGTCAGGCAAAGTCAGGCAATTGATCAGAATCACACAGACCTGATGGCCCTTTCCCTTCCCCACAGGGATAAAAGGTGTAGCCAGTAGCCAGAGAGCACAGTACGAGCAAGGCGAGTACAGCAGACAGCACAACGAGGCGGCTACCCCGCGGCAGTTCAAAAGAAGGAGGAAAGTGTCAGGAATAGAGAGGGTGGTGAGGAGAGACGTGGCCTCGCCCTTTTTTGGCCCAGGCCCGCGGAACCTTTGTGGAAGAGAGCCTACGACTGCGAACAATAGCACAGGTGTCCTGCAGCAGATGTCAACAGTACACGGGGCAAGCCTATGCCAATAAGCGGGGGTGAGGGAAGCTCCCACGCCCGAGGTAGCGGTCGTGATTCCAGAGAAGCCAAAAGCCAAGCAGTTCATCACAGCCGGTGAGTCGAGGGGAGAACCGATAAGAACCGGGCTGTGTTGAGTGAGAATCACAAAGTGGCAAGTTTTGAAATAAAGCAGATAAACTTTCAATGAACTGTTGAAAGTGTGAAAGGGAGACCAGCTACAGAGGGAAAAAGACGCCACGTGGGTGCTAACTCGAGAGACTCATATAAGAGAAATTACAAATACCAGAAGGCCATAGGAAGGACAGCGAAATAGATCAAAGTGGTCATACAGAGGGTCAAGCAAAATCCCTGTACAATCGAAAGACTTGGATTTACAAACACTGTAAAAGAACAGGAAGTGATTCCCATAGTCAAAGTGAACATTGAGAAACCAAAAGAAAAGAAATCTCGCAAAAAACAGAGCAGTCCGAGCCCAACCCATCACCCAGCGAACATTGGCAACAAATTCTCATTTGTTAAAAGAACTTTTGTTTTGTTGTTAGAACACATCAGGTCCTCGAAGGCAAGAGACTTTCAAGTAAGTAAAAGCACATATGTAGAAATGTAACTGTGGACTAAATATATGCAAGTACCTAGATTGATCTTATGCCTGATGCCATCAGTTAAATAATCATTGTTGTCATATATGATGTTATTAGTAATGGCACCAGTGATGTCATCAGTGATGGCATCACTGAAGTCATACAAGATGATACTAATGATGTAACCACAATATGACCATAATGATCACATTGCTGATGACATCACAGATTACATCACCGATTACATTACAACAGTAACCGGCCGTGGGCAATGGTAACGATGTTTGGACGTGCCCACTATACATTTTAACACATTAAGAGGCCACTATCTATGGCCTTTGGCCATGGCAGTGACCACAGCCTTGGTCCTAAATTGTTATTTAGTTAATCAAAGATTTTATTAGCTCATGAATGATGTTATGTCCAATGCCATCACAGATATTATCAGTGGTGTCATATATTATGTAATTAGTGATGCAACCGATGATGTCAACAGTGATGTCATCAGGGCTGTCATCTGTGATGACATCATTTGATAATAGGCTAGACAACAGGGGGTGTGAAGTTAAGTTGGCTTTAGCTGAGTTTTACAGGTTTTGTTGTGTTAAGTTCTTACCTTGATGACCCTGCAACTAAAGTTTGTTTCCTTGAATTTCAAAGGTTTTTTTTTTACATGTCACTGCAACTAAAGTTTTAAATACTGAATGTATTCTGAGTGCTCAACCGATTAAAGTTGTGAATATTAATATTAAGTAGAGGAAAAAACATCTAATTGGAGAGAATCTTAACTAAATTCTATATTTAAATCTTACTTTTACTTCTAAACTGTTTTCTATTTATGAGATACTAATAATCTAAAACAATTCTATTAAAAGTAATTACCTAATTTTAAAAAACACCAGTATTATGTACAGTAATTATTGCTAAAACATGTATTTTCTATACATGATTTTAGCTTTCAGCGGGGGTTCTGATGTGGCCGTTACCAGCCCACCAGACCTCACCATGGTAGGCCGAGCGCAGTAGGGGCCTTGGTGAGGTCTGTGGTTGGTTACCGGCCATGTCAGAGCCCACCAAACAGGGTTAAATCGATTGACGCTTTTGGGTTTATCCAAGCTGAAATGGCTTTTTCCCCCCTGAGAGATTCATGCTGCTTGCGCTGCCAAACTCCTGAGGGGAATAACATGGCAGCCGCCATATGGAAATGGCATTAAGTCCCTTTTCCATGTCTATGGCGGTGGCTGGAAGATGGGAGGAGCGCTGGGACTGGAGCATAGGTCTCCAGTCCCGCAGATAATTGGAGATGGAAGGAAGGGGTGGGAGAGATGATCAGTGGATTTTGAGGAGGAGGGAAGGGTAGGGCGTTAGCAGGGAGAGGCTCCCTGTTCCCTCACCATATATAAAAAAAAAGTTTTGCCAACCAGGTAAGAGCCTGAGGTGTTTTGGGACAGCAGGCAGGTGAATGTGCATTCTCGCTCGTTGTTCCAGCCACGTGATTGGCTGAGCGCCATTCCACGGGTGCAAATTTCCTTAATAAAGTGCAGCAGCTTTGATTGCTTGATTGGTTTGTTATATACTATGCTTCTATACACAAGTGTTTCAAGCTACACTAAGCGTTCAGGTAACTGTGTAAATGGTTTTGCATCAGACAATTCTAAAGAGATTTGCAGCAATTCCAATGGTTCGTGCACCTTCAAAGGTACTTCTATACATTCTATTTACATGAATATACACCATTAGAGTGTCATAAAAATAAATAACTATATACACAAAGCCTATGTTTCATCTATGTACAAACTTTGTTTTATTTTAAAACATGAAATTTATAGAGCAGTTTATGCAACCTTAACCAGGAAACCCAGACATATAACCTAACTGCGTCAACAATTTTACAAATAAATATACAGACATGCCAACATTGTACAATTATTTAGAGTTTAAATCTTTTTAATGTCTAGTCATACTCAAACCACAGGGAAAAACCCAAATAATCAGTCAGAGGTGATCTTTTACCTTGGTTTTGGGTAAGTGAAACTATTCATTAGCAAAAAGGTAGAAACACAATTATCAACAGTTATTCCCTCATAAAATACAATTACAATTCAAAATAAAAACATTTTATTAAGAATCATTAGGTTAAAAAATATCTTAACATTATATCACAATGCAAAACAGTTCACACAACAAACATAGACAAATATTGCAAGTGACAATGGCATCTTGTGGATAGAAGGCTAAATGTTCAATACATCTATTTAATGGAACCACACTCTAGAGAATAAATCCTTCTTCTTGCTGTTGAGGCCCTTATTCGGTCTACAAGTCAATTTTGGACTTGACTAACACTAAAAAAACATACTCAACATGTTTCAGTCCTGTTTTATTGTGGGACTTTTATCAGGAGTGGTCACAACAAAATAGAGTTTCACAATTACACTATCTTCTTTCACGGAAGCGTTGATCACAAGTTAAAGGGTACAACTGTTGATAAAATCTAATGAAAACAAGAATCAGCGATAATTGCTTAAATTTCCTGTGACACAATTAATTTGTCAAGGGTACTCAAGGTGTCCAAATTACCTGGGAACGCCAGTGGGATTGTTGGTCCTCCGGGGTTCACTGTCCAGGTGAATACACATTTCTCAATTTCTATAAAGGGATAACTCCCTTCAACGTTGAACCTGCAAATTTGTTACATACGGGGGCTATTAGGTTGGCCAGCTAAAAAACACTGTTAGAAAGGTTTACCCTTCATGTCACAAACTCCATCTTGCTTTAGGATATTGCTTATTATTTTGTTTAATCGATATCTGTCATTCTTTATTAAAGGTGCCTCTCTTAATGCTCCTCTCTTTATGTATTCTGTCAGTTTCAGTAGGGTGCCAGGCTCTCTGCTGATTTTATGCGTCCCGCAGAGTATTCAAAGAGTCAAAACCAAAATCAAACTCCAAGCATCTTACCTATTGAGAAGTTAAATTCCTAGTATTGGCTGACTCGAGGCCATCCGTTGGTTAAAGGGAAAAGCCGTAGCGTAGGCTGTCTCAAGGTTAGACAACTGCTCTGTTATAAATCACAACGTAGTTCCTTGGGTAATCTGGTCAGTTGGAGTTCTGTAATTATTATAATTATCATTTAACCCATGGGTTCATCACTCCATCTATTAGTTGCTAGAGCTCTACTCCAAGCCTTCTTTTAATTGTACAAAATACAGCAACGCTATCATACCTTTTCGGTGCTGCTTGGCTTTCCTTTTGTAGGCGTATCTCCAAGATTCTCGAGCTATTAGCAGATATAGATTGCTGCTTAAAGCACTGTGCCCCAACCTGTTGATGTAATCAACAAACTCAGTCTATTAACCTGCCGCTCACTGTGCAGGCTATCACTTGCGCACATCATATGTCTGTAATCCAAGTGATTTAGTATGTACTACCGCGATTACGTTTGTTTTATTCATTTATAATGTGCACTAGACCCGAGGGTAAACCCGAGGGTAATAGGGCGCAGCAGTATTGAATATGCGAAGCTTAGGTAACATGGTTTCAGATAATAATATACAGGCGGTAGCAATAATACCGATTATAATAGATGGAAAGAATATACATAATAATATAAAGATAGAACATACAGGCAATAGCAATAGCACAGATAAACAGGAGTGGAAATATTCAGATAAAGGTGGGGAGTATAGACAGGTGGTGTGAGGAACTGGGAAGCACTGGGTAATTGTTAGACGACTTCAGCTGGTTGATATAGCTGGATCTAAATTTATGGTAGGACTGCTCGATGCGTAATGGATGGGGCAAGGAGTTCCATACTTGAGCCGCTCGGACGTGGAAGCTGGCACCCCCGGCAGTAGCAATTTTAAATCTTGGAATGATAAGGCTATTGACATTAGAGATTCTTGAGGGTCTAGAGGAGCTTCTCTCTACAAATCTATCTGTATGATATCGAGGTGCAGCATCATTCAAAGCTTTATGCGTGAGAGATAGAACTTTTAATAAGATTTTGTCTTGGGTCGACAACCAGTTGTTATTACGCCTTATCTTTGAGATATGTGATCTTTTAGACATACCGAGAGCTACTCTCAAGGCATTATTTTGTAAAATTTGTATTCTATGTGGATTAGATTTATTAGCACTAACATATAAAGCATTGCAATAATTGAGCCTAAATAAAATAAGTGCTCAAGCTAAGTTAATGCAATTGTCATCTGAGCTAAAGTGTTTACCAGCTCTGATGAGCTTACATGTGTAAACTGTGGCTGATGCTAATAAATTCACCTGTTTGTTGAAGGAGAGGGTGGCATCCAAATAGAAGCCAAGTGTATTCACCTCCTTGGCTACTTTGATGGTGTTCCCATCGATCTTAAAAGAAGACTAGTCCTGACCTAGTGTTTTGAGATTGGAATGTGTGCCCAGAATGATTAATTCCGTTTGATCATCATTCAAGCATAGACCATATGTTGCCATCCATGCCTGGATGATGAGATACACCCTATTAACCAAGGCCAAATCCTTGTTGTAATCCCCTGAAAGTCAGAGGAGAATCTGGGTATCATCTGCATAATTAGTGTAGGTGATACCAAGAAGGTCCAAATCATCAAAAAGGGGCTTGGTAAATATGTTGTATAGGGTGAGGGATACGCAGGAGCCCTGGGGAATACTGCACAAAATGGGGATCGGGTCTGCTACATCTGAGGGGTAAGACACCCTCATGGTCATGTCACTGAGGAAGGATTCCACCCATGTTATAGCTTCTTTGTAGAAGTGTGCAGCAGAATTGAGGTGGCTGCAGAGGACGTTGTGATCGACGAGGTCGAATGCGCCCGAAAGATCCAATAGTAGGAGGAGGACAGTTTGACCTTAGTCCCGTAGCTCATCTATTTGAGCCTTTAAATCGATGAGGCAATCTCTGTGCCATATTTGGGGAGGAAGCCTGATTGCCGTACTCCCAAAAGCTTGTGTTGTTCCAAGAATTTTTGGATTTGGATTTATGCAATCTTATCAAGGATTTTTAACAGGAATGGGACTGTCATTATAGGTGGGTAGTTGGTAGGGATGAGGGGTTCTAGGGTTTGTTTTTTCAGCAGTGGCAGTACTCATGATTGTTTCAAGTTGGTCAGCACAGTGCCTGAGGCGAATGAGGCATTGAAGAGTTTGGATATGAACAGGGAAAGTTATCTAGCTGCGTCTTTTATGAGTTGTGCAGGGCAAGAGTCGCCTTGACAGTTGGAGGGCTTAAGGGATAGGATGACTTTCTCAACTTCCAAGATGGACGATTTAGCAAATCTGAATTGAATAGCTGGGTTTTGATCCTTGGGAAGTGGGTTAGTATTGCTGTGGGGGGATTGATTAAGTGATGCTTTCTCAGTAGCTATTTTCTTTTGGAGCATGGCTACTTTGTTGGCTAGTGCTTGTTGTATCTCTGTACACCACATTTTGTCTTTTGTGCACTTATCTGGAATGGGAGCAGGAGACTCTAATTCCTTAAGGATGGAGAACAGTTCCCTCATACTCGAGTTAGCCATAGAGATGCGCTTATTATATGAATTGCGTTTGGCCAGGAGGATTTCTTTCTTGCAGCGCAAGGAGATTTCTTCTGATGGGGTTAGCCTCCAAATGGATTCGCAACTCCTCTTAAGCTGTCGTAGATCATTCAGTTCAGGAGTGAACCATTTATTGAGGTGGGATTTAGGTTTACTAGGTCTAAGTTTTAAAGGTGCTATGCTGTCTAGAGTGGTTAGCATGAATTTGTTGTACTCTTCCACGAGCAACTGTGGGTCTAGGAATTCCTCGCGTTGATTTAGAGTTCGTAGGATAGCAGCAATCACTTTGTCCTTTGTGATACTCTGTTTGTTCCTAGTTGGACATGGTGGGGCCATATTAGAGACTGGCGGGAGTGGTCTGGTGGTGGATAGTTCAAAGGTCACAAGGTAGTGGTCTGTCCACATTTGCTGGGAGATGGAAATAATGGTGGTGGTACAGTTATAATCCTCTAACCAGTCAAGGATTCTCCCTTTGCTATGGGTAGGTTCTCGAATTTTTTGAGTTAAACCTAGTTCAGTGAGGGTGTTGGCCACAGTGTTGGCATATTTGTCTAATGGGTCATTATAACCCAGATTAAAATCCCCCAGAATTAGCAGTTGTGTGGATATTTTGAGATTATTGGATAGTAGACTACTAATATCTTACTCGAATGTTCCCACAGGGCCAGGGGGTCTGTAGATGAGGTAGATAGTCAATGTCTGGGAGTTGTGGAGAGGAAGTTTGATTGCGAGCACTTCACAAGAGTTGGGGAATAGAATGGATGTGGTTCTGAAGTCTAGACTGATTTTGGCGATGATGGCAATGCCGCCACCTTGCGTGTTACTCCTATCTTGTCTCAGAATGGTATAACCATCTGGGATTGCTAGAGACAATAGAGGTCCTGCTGCATCGTGCAGTTAGGACTCTGTGATGGCGAGGAAGTCCAGTTTATTGGTTAGTATGAGATCACAGATGTCAGTTGCATGCGCAGTCAAGGAACTGGCATTTATTAGTCCACCTTTGACAGGGGGAGGTGCTATCGTAGGTTTAGTTTGTTTAGCTTTGGTGAGAGAGGTTTGTGGTTTCTGTGTTTTGCGATGTATACTTTTTGTCTATTGGTTCTTTTGTTAGTGGCAGGGAGGGATCTTGTTAGAGGCTCATGGAGTCTTGTGAGTCTCGCTCTAAGTCTGTAATTACTAGTGGGTATGCTGCATGGAGTGCTTAGAGGTCCGCTTGTTGGGTTGGGGTATGGTCGATCCATGGTGGAAGGGATCGCTGTGAATGTGGAGGTTAAGTTGTCTAGGACTCTCTCGGTAGTTAGGTGGAGGCTATTGTCAGGTGTTAGGTAGGTACTGAGCAGTAGATATATGATGGACCAGAGGCAGTGGGTAATGATGTTCATGGTGTGATGCTGCAGGAGCTATAGCTTTTATGTTTAGGATACACTTGCTATGTGGTGGGCAGGATAGGGGTCATCTGGACTAGTGGATACTCAAATTTTAAGGGGGCTAAATACACCTTGAGGTAAATATGGGTTTACTCTAGGCTCTGTGGCAGGATTCAAGAAAACTGGGTCACATTCCCTCCCTAAATCATGCAAATCATGAATGCAATTAGGGGGATATCGGTCTATCCTAGTCGACTAACAGCCTAGTCACTAGGGCCAGATGCTGGAGAGTGGGTCATATTCTGGCCAAAGGCATACTGGATATGAATGTTGGTCAGCATAAATCACAGAGAATCACAGCAAATAACACATTAAATAAATGCAAGTTACAGGTAACAAGTTGGCAGAACAGAATGTTAGTCAGTCTATATATCAGCTATGGCTATTAGCAACACACGTGAAGCTGGTGAGAGGCCTGAGATACAGGCGTTAGGACACGTTCACATGATCAGTTAGCACCAGGTCTAGTGATAAAGATAAAATCATCACAAGATTGTGGCAGATAACAGAAGATAGTAGGCATGTGATTAAGTCAATAGTCAGCGTGATAGTTTAAATATGAGGCTTGGGTATGAGCTCTTACTGTGCATAGTGTATATACAGACATTTGGGGGGAGTCACATGGGGAGTGGTACAGGTAATGGCATAAAAGGCATGTCTAATATTCACAGTCTTAACAAGCAGATCAGAGCGGTAACTACCGGGAATACTATATGGACCGGCCACCGTTGGCGCAGTGATTAAGTGATTTAGTTATGTTTACTCAAGTGGGCAGGATGGGTCGTGGACTCCCATAAGGGGGGCAATTACAGTACCTTATGTTGCACCCTCGGCTGAGGGTTCCGTGAGTTTATGGTGCCACGTGGCGAATCTGGGCAGTTCAGGAGGCAGGTAATTTTGTAAAGTAGCAGGTTGTTTATCTGATTGCTAGTAACTCGCCACATGCTTTGGTGCTGCTCACTTAGTATGGAGAGCCTCAGTGGAGCAGCATGCCGGCACAGTCAGGCAAACAGGAGGCAAAACAGGGCCTTGTCCTTGGCCTTTGCCGCAGGACGACTGCTGCCTTACGGTGGCACGGATTGGAGGTTGTACTTGGTGTTGCCTAGCAACCAAGGGAAGCAGCCTCGGTTTCAGGCCGCATTGCGCTGGCCATCTTGGGTTGGGCAGAGGCCTGGATGATAGAGCAGCAGAGGTAAATTGAAACAAACACACAAATCGTATGCTGGCTGGGCGAGTAAGCACAAAACATGTGCATCTGCTGGGTGGGCAAGTCCAGCATGGGCTGTGAGCATCTGCAGGAGGGCCAGGGTAACTCTCACCCCATGTGTTGGCACTCGAGATGATGATCCACGCGGGAAGCCTTGATGCGGTCACTTCAGGTCTCAGTGGAGAGGAAGGAGGAGGGCTCCTGCCCACTCTGTTGCTAACGAGCAGGTCACTGACTCCAGGAGGCAAAACAGGGCCTTGTCCTTGGCCTTTGCTGCAGGACGGTTACCGCTTTACGGTGGCAAGGATTGGAGGTTGTGCTAGGCATTACCTAGCAACCGAGGGGAGTAGCCTTGGTTTCAGGCTGTGTTGCGCCTGAAACCGTTAAGTCTGCGTTTGTCCTCGTTTGTCCTCGTTAAGCATCTAATCTTACCTGTGTTGGTGCCTCGATGGAACTGCAGTGTAAAGGCTTTGTATCCCCCTTGCAACCCGAATGTGAAGAAAAAGATTCTCACACAGAGGTGTTTTTCAGTATTTTACTAGTCCTAAATCTGCCAAAACCGGAAGTGTTTAAAACTTTGGTCTAGCAACTTTAAGTACACATTCATTAAACCGTTTGGCAATCTTGCATGGTGTGTGACTATAGAGTCATTGTTCTTTGAATTTTCCTAGAATTATTCCTTGGTGTTGTTCTAACAAATACCCTTTAGTGATTGACATTAACAAAAGGAGTGCACTCCAAACACCCACCATTTCATTTAGAGTCATTGCAAGCAAGCCACTCTAATTATGTATGCACTCATGCTGTGAAATGTCCACAGTGTATGGATGCTCCCTCATGAAAAATAATTGTGCATGCTTCAAAGGTTTTGTTGCATATAGAAATCTGACTATTTACAACATTCGAAACCGGCATGCTAATTTTCCTACCATCTATACTATATCTCTGAATCATTATTAAAAAGTACTAATTAAAAACTAGATTTTGTATTGTTGACTGTATATTACAACCACAGTCAGTGTATTTCATATCATGAAACGCTTTTGTTGCGAGATCATAAACAAAAAAATCACACTTTACTAATTAGGTACAGGAAGGTATACACATTTTTCAGTAACATCTCAAGTAACTTGCTTGTTGTAACATTGTGGACACTCATGCTTCCACTCATAAGACTTTCTGACATATCTACCTACACTAACTGTTTCCTGCACTAGCACTGCAAAAATAGTAATTCATTACAAATTCTTGACTATATTCCTGTGTACTATGTGAACATTATTCTCTTCAACTTGCAACAGCTACTATATTTCCGATTGACATTGCCAAATGTGTGTTGTGTGGTCTTTCATCTGCAGATACTTTAAGCATTGAAAGTTCCACATAGCTGTTTCTCTACTGTTTAAACTATGTCTTGCATTAGTGGTGTTATTTGAAACAACATGCACAAAGCTGCATTTGAATAAAATTCAACTCCTGATTGATTACTAAATCTACAGTGGGAGTGTGTCATATTTGTTTGACTTTCCAACACTGCTAGAGTCTCCTGTTTTGCAGACTCAAAATGATCCACTTTATTTGAATGTAGCTTCACCTGTTGCTTAATTTCTCTTGCTAAAAGCTTAGAAGGAAGAGGTATAAGGTCAAGGTGAGGAACATATAATCTAACATATTCTTCAATGGAGGATATACCAGCTGTCACTTTTAATTCATCAACGTTTATTATAAATAAAAATAAACCTTCAATAGATTGTACACGTGACAGGGTTACATATGACATTCCTTCTTTGAACACTGTATGATCAATGTCAATTTGTGCTGCTTCTGAAGTAACCCCTTGAGATTATGAATAGTAATTGCATATGCAGAGGACAATTGTGCTCTTTTCAAAAAGGTATCCTTAAAAAGCTTGATGCATGCAGCGGTTTGAGAAACCCAATGAGGTCCTTCTACACGATCAAACTTTACAAAAATATGTTACATTTTTGTACTGTGAGGAAAAGTGAGAAATGCAACCACTATTCCCATTGATCCATTGACTAGACCAATGCCTACATTCAAGATCCTCTTTAACATTACTTGTGCATTGATGCACAGTTTTAAAACAGATTCTAAACCTTCTGTTTTAGAAATTGAACTATCTGATGTATTGTGCCTTTGCTCTTTTATCTAGCTCTAATGCATAAGGCTCTTTTATCTAGCTCTAATGCATAAAATGGCCATCGAAAACATTGCACAATTTTATCTCTACACTATCTTGCTTCTCATAGAGCAGCATTGTTGAGATGAACTTGTCACACTCTCCAAGGGTACACATCAAAGCAACACAAGGAATGTTCTTTTCTTGAAGAGTCAACATGACATCAGATGCAGTGCAACCTGCATGAAACATATTAGAAATCAGTCTCCTGTTTAAGACTGTTTTCATGTTCTCCTCAAGGATACCTATATGAATTATACTAAGCATTTCTGCATACTCTAAGACTGCTGCTGATTGCCTTATATTAATGGTAAGATCCTGGAATTGAAAGGAAATTCCAAAGGTTGAGATTACCAATGCAACCTAAGGTTTTTTGACTATCCATAGAGTGCAGCAGTGTGAAGACTGACCTTTCACAGGAGTTAATTGTAATTCATCTCTGAAAACAAGGACATGCTTACCTCCAAACAAAAAGTCATAGGGCCTCATTACACGGAAGGAGGTAATCCAGGGTGCTATTAGCACCCTGGACCATGCCGGTAAATTACCGGCACCACCTTGGCGGAAAGGGGATTTACCGCCCCATTCCAAGGTTGGAGGGGCGGTAAATCCCCCTTCCGCCATTGCCCTTCCCCATTCCCATTTCTGCCCCATAGGGCTCTATGGGAATGGGGAAGGCGCTAATTACGGCACCGCAATTTTGCGGTGCCGTAATTAGCTCCGAGGTCCCTTAGCGGGTTGGTACTTAACGCCTGCAAGAAGCAGGCGTTAATTCCTCCAACCCGCAAAGGGACCTCGTAGTACGGCGGTAAGGGTTAACGGTCACCGTTGCCATGAACGGTCACCGTTAACCCTTACCGCCGTCCGTGTAATGAGGCCCATAGTCAGTCTTCAAGACCTCTTGCATTCACAAGTGAATGAAAGCTAGCATCAAGTTAGACAACATGCTTACTTCATCTACAATCAAGGTATTTCATTTTCTTCAAACTTTCCCTATTTCTTATGATGTGCTTGATAGAAGTTTTTTTAAAATCACATTTATTGTCATGCTCCACTGGTGGCATCAAGAATCAATGTAAATGCTGCTAAACCTGTTGGAGCAGTTATAATGCATAACGGAGAGCAATTGGTTACATTTTGTATCATTGCTCTCAATGCAGGAATTAAAAAAGATGTTCCTGTTCCTGCTTGTCTGCTAACATACATCAATAGAGGTCTGTATTGGGCACAAGAACATTAATGCTTGTCATGTTGTGAACCATGTAAAAATCTATCTTTGATTTTCCAATAAACTTCCTTCTGCTCTATATTAAGTTTACTTACTGTTGCTTTCATTTTCTACATCTTCCATGGCAAGCTCAACATCAGTTTGAATAATTGGTTTGCCTAAAACATTTTGACTTCCTTGTGCAGGATCTTGACTGCCCTCACAAGTATATTTTGCCAATTCAGCTGCCAAAAGTTCTTCTTGATGTAGTTCCTTTTCAAGTGACTCTAACTATTGCTCACATTTTGGATATCTAATGAAGTCTTTTTGGCAAAAAATGATTGTTCAAAAGTTTCAAAACTTCCAAGCAAATCACTCTATGCCTACCATGAGAAGAACAACTGCAACATTAAATAATCCTTTTTCTCTGCAGTTAGGCTATACAGTTTCATGTGGTTGATGGGGATTTTCATGTCTCACTAGGCAACCAGTGCATCCATGTTCTTAAAATTGTCATTTGTCGTTGTTTGTCTAAAAATTTCGATATATGAGTAGCGTACTACTTCATACAAACATCCTCCAACTCTGCAGACATATTTGGATAATAGTTATCAGTCAAGTTGGATTTGAGAATCGCTGTACTATCAGGTATTTCACTCAAAGGCTTCAGTACTCAATTTATTGTAGTAGCTGGGCCAAGACATAATCGTAGTACATGGATGCTACGCCCATATAGAGGCAAACTATTTAGTCAATCTTCAGCTTCGTAGCTTCCACACTCTCTATGAGAGAGCATCCTGAGACCAAAGCTTAGAATTAGCTGACTAATGGCCTCATTACGACCCAGGCAGAGGACCATGGTGCTATTAGCACCATGGTCCATGCCGGTGTCCGCCATGGCGGAATGGGGAATTACCACCCCATTCCAAGTTGGCGGGGTGGTAATTCCCCATGCCGCCATGGCCCTTCCCCATTCCCATTTTTACCCCATAGGGCTCAATGGGAATGGGGAAGACGCTAAGTACGGTGCCGCAAACGGTAAAACCAGCCGTTAAGGTCGGGTCCCGCAAAGGGACCTCGTAATTAGGCGCTAATAGGTTAACAGCGCTGCAGCCTTTTATGGTGCCGTTAACCCATTAGCGCCTGGGTCGTAATGAGGCCCTAAGACTTTTGTCTGCTGATAAGTCTGCCCATACTTCAGCTGCATTGCTCTTTTCAGCTTTTGTCATGTATGCTGTGTTAAGTGACTTCAATTCAGCAAACCCACTAAGTCAGTGCCTCGTCTGGGGCGCCCAAGGGAAGCCCTTATTTATATATTTTTATGACAAGTTATACTCTGGATGATAAACCCTTATATAACACCCCTCTCTTTGAATCCCCCTGACTTAACTGAGCCAAGAAGTAGGTTTGTTTTACAATTTTAAAAGGTTCATTGAGAAAGTAAGCAATATATAAATATCACACTTTTATGAATAAATTAATATTTGATATCACACTTAGGCATATGACAGTGATCAACAATGGATGATGTTACACTAGCACACTGATTTAATTACTTAAGAGTTAGTATAGGAAGGAAAAGGTAACTGAGAATGCTTTGATGAATTCAAGGAAAATCAATGATGGAAAGATTGCAGTACAGAAATAACTGATAGGGTTTCACAAAAGATAATATGTTCACTTGCCCCCTGGTGGCAATTCACTCCCCCCTATGCAATAGAAGGAGATGGAAGGAGAGCACACAATTTTCAGGAACACCAACAAAATGCAATATAAATTTCCAGTTCCCCCCAGCGAGCTTAGAGGAAAACAGGTAGGATTTTAAAGTAGGCAAATCCTTTTAAATGTGCTGGCACTGAAGTAAAATATGCTAAAAATGCTTTTAATTCCCTATAGGAGGTTCAGGGTAGGTGACAGCTACTTTGAATTAGTTCAAGTCAGCACTATCAATGATTCAGGGATGGTTATCAGGTTGAAAACGGAATTCAATAACGGAAGCAAAAGACAGATATTTTTACACGTGGTTGAAATGAAGCAAAATGTCAATTTGTGGCAATTTTTCTGAATGCGTCGAGTGCGATTACAGAATAACTATAAGGAATAGAAAGTCGGTTTCTCGAAATTAAAGTAACTTCAGAATGCCAAAATGACACTTTTACAGCTTTGAAATGACAGAATGAACAAACGATTCCTATGATGCAGTTCTGGACAGGTTCAAATGTTTTGAATCAGATTATTTTAAACTAAGAGATTGGTTCTGGCACAGTTCTATCTGAGTACTCACACTATAAATTTGAAATAGGCCGTCAGGGTCTGGTCAGGTTGGCTGGTTCTCTCGCCACGGACGGTCTTTAGTAAAGGTTCTGCTCACAGGGATCTGGTCTGGGTCTGGTCTGCGGATCGGGATCTCTGGTTCTGGTCTCGGCATTGCACAGCGGTCTGGGCTGGGTCTCTTGAATTGGCTCTGACGGTTCTGGATACACAGGATTCTTAGCAAGCAGCAAACCGCGCAGCCCGGTGGATGAATAGTTTGCAAAGGACTTTGAGGCCTGCTGAAGAGAACTCAGCTTGTGGGTTAGGCCTTTGTTTTAAGTTCTGGAGTCTGAGTTCTAAGTTCTGGTCTCTGTCTGGATTTGAAGTCTAAGTGCTGGATCTGGTGTCTTCTGGCACAGTGCTCCGCTAGAAATCAGGTTGAAGTGGGAAGTGAATGTCCCTGTCTGGCTTTTAGTTGCTCTTTTTATGCCTTTTGAAAGTGGGTGGGTCGGCTCTTTCTGCATGCCCAACCCTCTCATGATTTGATAGGTCAAGGATTCTCTGTGACCTGATTTGAGAAGGGATAGTGTGTCAGAGTGAGTTATCATTTTACGATGTATTGAAGAAACACCCCTTTGCTTTTACTTAGAAAATGAATTTTTCATAACTAAAAGGTTTCCCATGTACACACGTCGTTGAAATTACATACACGTATCACAGATTAAATTAAGATACACTCTTGCCCAACTCTGATCCTCCTAAGAGCCTGGGTTCAAAAATGGCAACATTTTGTGCTTTTTAGTGACTTTCGCTATATTGGTTTTTCCTCAAAATTTACACAGACCTGCACCCCTTCCCTGAGCATATTACTGGAAATTACTATGTCTCTATCCTAAACACAGTGTCTGCAATATTAATAAATAGCGGGGTTCAGTCCCGGAACACCGCACAAAGTGCAGTTTGGTCTCAAATCATGAGGGCGTTTTCCATATTAAGGATCTCCAAATTGTACATTTTTGTAGGCTTAATACAATATTTCAGAAGCATTTAAATTAAACATATATTTGCTGCAATATGAATCCACAATCCAGTCTGGTCCGCCCCCAGAAGCTTGGTGAGTCAGAGATCACAGGCCTCTCCTTTCTGCAGAAGACTGTTTACAGTCCACACCCAAAATCAGCATACCCCATTCAATTGAAAGGGTCTATTGTGTTGTGTCCTGCAGCCTGCAGGGGAAACTCCTCCCTCTCAATCAACAGGGCCATGTGATATCCTGGGCTGTGGTGTGTGTCTCTGAGGTGTTAATGGTTCTCAGGAAAAGCAAGTCTTTTGAACTTTTAATTACATAAGACCCCCTTCTGTTCACTGCACAGTTCTGCAAGACAGCTCTCCTGTCAGGATTTGTAGAGCGTCAGCGCCGGTCAGTCTCCAATGCCGGTACTGCACCTATTTTTGACAGCTGTCTTGAATTAATACATTTCAAAAAGAAAGGATTTTACTTGATAGTATATGATCCTTTCTTGACATGGAATTGATGTGGATCTGCAGTAGAGTAAAGTAAAACACTCAACCAGAGTTGGATTTTTGTTTGGTGGTTCCGGGCACAGGATCTTAGCAATTTTTGACATTAATAAAAACGGATTTTGAACAGAACCATCTCTCTTTGCACTGGTGGGTGGCAGGTCAGGGGACCATTTTGGTGTGTGCAAAACTGCGCGGTTTTCCTGGATTCTGGCGCAAATGTGAGCTTTACAGCCATCTTGGATTTTCTAAGCCCACAGCACCAAATGTTGCAGCATAATAGTTCAAACGTGGGTCAAGATACCCAACAAGCCCCCCCGCCCGACTGCACTTTGATTTCGAGTCGAGGGGGAGTCGGGTGCAAAGGATGTTTTGATCCACGCGCTGGTATGTCCGCATCATCTTCTTCCGATTCCGCAGATGGCGCAGTTCAGCATCTTTCCTTCATCAGGGTCGATCGATCAGTTCTCCTTGCCGGTCCTGATGGGAGTATTGGGCGGTACCCCGTGCCCCTCAGATCTTTACTCTCGCTCCCCGAGTCGTCCTCCTTGGTCAGTCTCCATGGTTTCATCTCTCCTAGGATTACAAAGCAAAGCGGCAATACCTATTCGTAGACATTTCTCCCCCACTATTGAAATAGTGGGGCGGCATATACATTTTATAAATCAATAGACATTTACATTCTTATTTTTAAGAAACAAGATATAATCAGGAGACATTTTCATTCAAGAATCATAATATTTTGGAGACTATAGGTGGGATACTTTAGGGTTGAAACTGAATTACTGTAGAGCGGCCCCCTCTGGTATTGCAGAGGACTCCTCCAGTTGCTGCAGAGTGTGCCTGGGATGGCAACACTTTAGCTGATTTATATGGACCCACTTGTCTTCTCCTTCTAGCAAACTACCTTTGGGGATGTGGATGTTATAGGCAACTGGGGAGATCTTGTCTATAATTTCAAAAGGTCCCTTCTGTCATGATGCCTACCCCCGGAGCACCAGGCCAGGCCCAGTGCCCCCGGAAGCAGGCATCATGCCCTCGGGTAAAAGCCCAGCGGCCCCTTATAGGGGCTCTTTGGACTCAGTCCTGGCACCTTTGGCGCCAGGCTCATGTTGGACATCAGTCCTGGCGCCATAGGCGCCAGGCTCATAAAGGGAGGTGTTTTGTGCACTTACCTGATGCAGACCATGCTGCACGCTTCAGGCCTCCCTGAGACCTGAAAGGGACTATTTTTTCATAGGGACTATTTTTTCACTCGGGCGTGGCCAGGGAAGGATACATACCTAGTTGGGGTAGGATACATACCTGGGACTTCTTTGGAGGCTATTTAAGCCACGCCCAGACAGCAGCTCATGCTTCGCGTTGTTCTGCTTCCTGCAGCTTAACGCTCACCGTGTCTGCTCCTGCTCCTGGACTCCAGCCACGCCCGCCTCGAACCTGGAAGACCTGCAAGGAAGGAAGAGAAGAGAAAGGTGAAAACCAAGGACTATTTCAAACTTCTTACCTGCATCCGGAATCTTCTCGCCAGCATCCCTGAAGAAAGACTTCCATTTAAAAGCATTGCGTTGCTCGCTGCAGCGCCACGCTTCACTCACCTGTCCTCGAGACATCTCCCGGCTCCATCGCGGCTGTCGGACGCCACATCTCTGCCCCTAGGAGAGGGAGGAAGAAACAAAAGGTGAGCAGAAGGAACACAGAAGGAAAGCCTGATTAACAGCGCATTGAACCAGATAACTGTTAAAATTTGTCATTGTCATTTGTCGTTGTTTGTCTAAAAATTTCGATATATGAGTAGCGTACTACTTCATACAAACATCCTCCAACTCTGCAGACATATTTGGATAATAGTTATCAGTCAAGTTGGATTTGAGAATCGCTGTACTATCAGGTATTTCACTCAAAGGCTTCAGTACTCAATTTATTGTAGTAGCTGGGCCAAGACATAATCGTAGTACATGGATGCTACGCCCATATAGAGGCAAACTATTTAGTCAATCTTCAGCTTCGTAGCTTCCACACTCTCTATGAGAGAGCATCCTGAGACCAAAGCTTAGAATTAGCTGACTAATGGCCTCATTACGACCCAGGCAGAGGACCATGGTGCTATTAGCACCATGGTCCATGCCGGTGTCCGCCATGGCGGAATGGGGAATTACCACCCCATTCCAAGTTGGCGGGGTGGTAATTCCCCATGCCGCCATGGCCCTTCCCCATTCCCATTTTTACCCCATAGGGCTCAATGGGAATGGGGAAGACGCTAAGTACGGTGCCGCAAACGGTAAAACCAGCCGTTAAGGTCGGGTCCCGCAAAGGGACCTCGTAATTAGGCGCTAATAGGTTAACAGCGCTGCAGCCTTTTATGGTGCCGTTAACCCATTAGCGCCTGGGTCGTAATGAGGCCCTAAGACTTTTGTCTGCTGATAAGTCTGCCCATACTTCAGCTGCATTGCTCTTTTCAGCTTTTGTCATGTATGCTGTGTTAAGTGACTTCAATTCAGCAAACCCACTAAGTCAGTGCCTCGTCTGGGGCGCCCAAGGGAAGCCCTTATTTATATATTTTTATGACAAGTTATACTCTGGATGATAAACCCTTATATAACACCCCTCTCTTTGAATCCCCCTGACTTAACTGAGCCAAGAAGTAGGTTTGTTTTACAATTTTAAAAGGTTCATTGAGAAAGTAAGCAATATATAAATATCACACTTTTATGAATAAATTAATATTTGATATCACACTTAGGCATATGACAGTGATCAACAATGGATGATGTTACACTAGCACACTGATTTAATTACTTAAGAGTTAGTATAGGAAGGAAAAGGTAACTGAGAATGCTTTGATGAATTCAAGGAAAATCAATGATGGAAAGATTGCAGTACAGAAATAACTGATAGGGTTTCACAAAAGATAATATGTTCACTTGCCCCCTGGTGGCAATTCACTCCCCCCTATGCAATAGAAGGAGATGGAAGGAGAGCACACAATTTTCAGGAACACCAACAAAATGCAATATAAATTTCCAGTTCCCCCCAGCGAGCTTAGAGGAAAACAGGTAGGATTTTAAAGTAGGCAAATCCTTTTAAATGTGCTGGCACTGAAGTAAAATATGCTAAAAATGCTTTTAATTCCCTATAGGAGGTTCAGGGTAGGTGACAGCTACTTTGAATTAGTTCAAGTCAGCACTATCAATGATTCAGGGATGGTTATCAGGTTGAAAACGGAATTCAATAACGGAAGCAAAAGACAGATATTTTTACACGTGGTTGAAATGAAGCAAAATGTCAATTTGTGGCAATTTTTCTGAATGCGTCGAGTGCGATTACAGAATAACTATAAGGAATAGAAAGTCGGTTTCTCGAAATTAAAGTAACTTCAGAATGCCAAAATGACACTTTTACAGCTTTGAAATGACAGAATGAACAAACGATTCCTATGATGCAGTTCTGGACAGGTTCAAATGTTTTGAATCAGATTATTTTAAACTAAGAGATTGGTTCTGGCACAGTTCTATCTGAGTACTCACACTATAAATTTGAAATAGGCCGTCAGGGTCTGGTCAGGTTGGCTGGTTCTCTCGCCACGGACGGTCTTTAGTAAAGGTTCTGCTCACAGGGATCTGGTCTGGGTCTGGTCTGCGGATCGGGATCTCTGGTTCTGGTCTCGGCATTGCACAGCGGTCTGGGCTGGGTCTCTTGAATTGGCTCTGACGGTTCTGGATACACAGGATTCTTAGCAAGCAGCAAACCGCGCAGCCCGGTGGATGAATAGTTTGCAAAGGACTTTGAGGCCTGCTGAAGAGAACTCAGCTTGTGGGTTAGGCCTTTGTTTTAAGTTCTGGAGTCTGAGTTCTAAGTTCTGGTCTCTGTCTGGATTTGAAGTCTAAGTGCTGGATCTGGTGTCTTCTGGCACAGTGCTCCGCTAGAAATCAGGTTGAAGTGGGAAGTGAATGTCCCTGTCTGGCTTTTAGTTGCTCTTTTTATGCCTTTTGAAAGTGGGTGGGTCGGCTCTTTCTGCATGCCCAACCCTCTCATGATTTGATAGGTCAAGGATTCTCTGTGACCTGATTTGAGAAGGGATAGTGTGTCAGAGTGAGTTATCATTTTACGATGTATTGAAGAAACACCCCTTTGCTTTTACTTAGAAAATGAATTTTTCATAACTAAAAGGTTTCCCATGTACACACGTCGTTGAAATTACATACACGTATCACAGATTAAATTAAGATACACTCTTGCCCAACTCTGATCCTCCTAAGAGCCTGGGTTCAAAAATGGCAACATTTTGTGCTTTTTAGTGACTTTCGCTATATTGGTTTTTCCTCAAAATTTACACAGACCTGCACCCCTTCCCTGAGCATATTACTGGAAATTACTATGTCTCTATCCTAAACACAGTGTCTGCAATATTAATAAATAGCGGGGTTCAGTCCCGGAACACCGCACAAAGTGCAGTTTGGTCTCAAATCATGAGGGCGTTTTCCATATTAAGGATCTCCAAATTGTACATTTTTGTAGGCTTAATACAATATTTCAGAAGCATTTAAATTAAACATATATTTGCTGCAATATGAATCCACAATCCAGTCTGGTCCGCCCCCAGAAGCTTGGTGAGTCAGAGATCACAGGCCTCTCCTTTCTGCAGAAGACTGTTTACAGTCCACACCCAAAATCAGCATACCCCATTCAATTGAAAGGGTCTATTGTGTTGTGTCCTGCAGCCTGCAGGGGAAACTCCTCCCTCTCAATCAACAGGGCCATGTGATATCCTGGGCTGTGGTGTGTGTCTCTGAGGTGTTAATGGTTCTCAGGAAAAGCAAGTCTTTTGAACTTTTAATTACATAAGACCCCCTTCTGTTCACTGCACAGTTCTGCAAGACAGCTCTCCTGTCAGGATTTGTAGAGCGTCAGCGCCGGTCAGTCTCCAATGCCGGTACTGCACCTATTTTTGACAGCTGTCTTGAATTAATACATTTCAAAAAGAAAGGATTTTACTTGATAGTATATGATCCTTTCTTGACATGGAATTGATGTGGATCTGCAGTAGAGTAAAGTAAAACACTCAACCAGAGTTGGATTTTTGTTTGGTGGTTCCGGGCACAGGATCTTAGCAATTTTTGACATTAATAAAAACGGATTTTGAACAGAACCATCTCTCTTTGCACTGGTGGGTGGCAGGTCAGGGGACCATTTTGGTGTGTGCAAAACTGCGCGGTTTTCCTGGATTCTGGCGCAAATGTGAGCTTTACAGCCATCTTGGATTTTCTAAGCCCACAGCACCAAATGTTGCAGCATAATAGTTCAAACGTGGGTCAAGATACCCAACAAGCCCCCCCGCCCGACTGCACTTTGATTTCGAGTCGAGGGGGAGTCGGGTGCAAAGGATGTTTTGATCCACGCGCTGGTATGTCCGCATCATCTTCTTCCGATTCCGCAGATGGCGCAGTTCAGCATCTTTCCTTCATCAGGGTCGATCGATCAGTTCTCCTTGCCGGTCCTGATGGGAGTATTGGGCGGTACCCCGTGCCCCTCAGATCTTTACTCTCGCTCCCCGAGTCGTCCTCCTTGGTCAGTCTCCATGGTTTCATCTCTCCTAGGATTACAAAGCAAAGCGGCAATACCTATTCGTAGACATTTCTCCCCCACTATTGAAATAGTGGGGCGGCATATACATTTTATAAATCAATAGACATTTACATTCTTATTTTTAAGAAACAAGATATAATCAGGAGACATTTTCATTCAAGAATCATAATATTTTGGAGACTATAGGTGGGATACTTTAGGGTTGAAACTGAATTACTGTAGAGCGGCCCCCTCTGGTATTGCAGAGGACTCCTCCAGTTGCTGCAGAGTGTGCCTGGGATGGCAACACTTTAGCTGATTTATATGGACCCACTTGTCTTCTCCTTCTAGCAAACTACCTTTGGGGATGTGGATGTTATAGGCAACTGGGGAGATCTTGTCTATAATTTCAAAAGGTCCCTTCTGTCATGATGCCTACCCCCGGAGCACCAGGCCAGGCCCAGTGCCCCCGGAAGCAGGCATCATGCCCTCGGGTAAAAGCCCAGCGGCCCCTTATAGGGGCTCTTTGGACTCAGTCCTGGCACCTTTGGCGCCAGGCTCATGTTGGACATCAGTCCTGGCGCCATAGGCGCCAGGCTCATAAAGGGAGGTGTTTTGTGCACTTACCTGATGCAGACCATGCTGCACGCTTCAGGCCTCCCTGAGACCTGAAAGGGACTATTTTTTCATAGGGACTATTTTTTCACTCGGGCGTGGCCAGGGAAGGATACATACCTAGTTGGGGTAGGATACATACCTGGGACTTCTTTGGAGGCTATTTAAGCCACGCCCAGACAGCAGCTCATGCTTCGCGTTGTTCTGCTTCCTGCAGCTTAACGCTCACCGTGTCTGCTCCTGCTCCTGGACTCCAGCCACGCCCGCCTCGAACCTGGAAGACCTGCAAGGAAGGAAGAGAAGAGAAAGGTGAAAACCAAGGACTATTTCAAACTTCTTACCTGCATCCGGAATCTTCTCGCCAGCATCCCTGAAGAAAGACTTCCATTTAAAAGCATTGCGTTGCTCGCTGCAGCGCCACGCTTCACTCACCTGTCCTCGAGACATCTCCCGGCTCCATCGCGGCTGTCGGACGCCACATCTCTGCCCCTAGGAGAGGGAGGAAGAAACAAAAGGTGAGCAGAAGGAACACAGAAGGAAAGCCTGATTAACAGCGCATTGAACCAGATAACTGTTAAAAATTGTTACCCTCTGCCTTTGATCCCTGAACTCCTTGACCAGGAGAAGGACGCTTGCGTATACACCAAGTTAGATCTCCGGGGGGCTTATCATCTGGTACGAGTAAAAGAAGGCGACGAATGGAAAACGGCCTTCCGTACAAAATATGGACTATTCGAATACCAGGTGATGCCTTTCGGGTTGTGCAACGCGCCTGCAGCCTTCCAATTCTTCATGAACGATGTCCTTCGGGAACTCATCGATGTCTGTGTTGTCGTGTATATCGATGACATTCTTGTGTACTCCTCTTCGGAATCTGATCACAGAAAGCATGTCAGGGCCATCCTAGAGAAACTGCGCCAGCACAAACTGTTTGCCAAGCTGGAAAAATGTGTTTTCCATACCACCGAGGTTGAGTTTCTCAGATTCATCCTGACACCTAAAAGGGTCCGAATGGATTCACGGAAAGTGGATGCCATCCTCAAATGGCCATCACCTAGTTCGGTGAAAGGTGTCCAAAGCATGGTTGGTTTTGCCAACTTTTATCGCAGGTTTATCCCAGAGTTTTCACGTGTGGTGCAACCCATCACTGCACTCTTGCGAAAAAATAAACGTTTTGAATGGACCGAGGAAGCCGAACAGGCCTTTCAGGAGTTGAAAGCTAAGTTCACGTCCGCACCTATTTTGAAGCACCCGCGTCCCGATCTCCCATATATAGTCGAAACCGACGCGTCCAGCTTAGCCGTGGGAGCTGTCCTGTCTCAGAGAGACCCTGAAACCAACCAACTGCACCCCGTAGCATTTTGGTCTAGAAAGTTCTCGCCGCCGGAGATAAATTATGCGATCACCGATAAGGAACTATTAGCCATTAAGTCCGCCTTCAAGGCTTGGCGGCATTATCTCCTCGGCGCCTGGCATACCATCACCGTGATCACTGATCACCGAAATTTACAATATTTAAAAACTGCCAAGGCTCAATCGTCTCGACAGCTCCGATGGGCTTTGTTCTTTGCTGAGTTCGATTTTGTAATCACCTACCGCCCCGGCTATAAGAATGGTAAGGCGGACGCTCTATCCCGAATTGGAATGGAAGAAATAGACACAAACTCAGAACCTGTGCCGATAATTCACGAACAAAGAATTTTGGGGATAACCACTTTACAAACCCTTGAAGACATTCAGGCACGAGTGAAACAATTCCTGGACTCTTCAGCCTTGCAGGATTGGATCAAAAGGGTGTCTAACTTTTCAGTCAAGGATGGCTTACCTTACTTCCTGGGACGCTTATTTTTGCCAGAAAAGGAATTGCAAGAACTGGTTATTTCCCGTCATCATGATACCCTGATGGAAGGACATCCTGGCATTGCCAAAACAGAGGAAAAGATTAAACGACAATTCTGGTGGCCTTCCTGGCAAAAGGATATTAAATCTTTCGTGATGTCCTGTGGAGTTTGTGCCCAAAACAATGGTCAAAAGACAAGACCCGCCGGTCTTCTTCAGCCCTTAGACATTCCACCAGCACCTTGGCACACCCTGTCACTAGATTTTATCACGGACCTGCCCTCTTGTAATGGTTACAATACTATTCTGGTCGTGGTGGATTTATTTTCCAAAATGGCCCACTTTATTCCGTTGAAAGGATTACCTTCAGCCTTTGTTTTTGCCAAAGAATTCCTCGAAAATATGATCCGTTTGCATGGATTCCCGTCCATACTAGTCTCCGATCGGGGAAACCAGTTTATTTCTAATTTTTGGAAAAAGTGTTGTCAACTGGCACAAATCGACGTAAGACTCTCGACCAGCCACCACCCACAGACCGATGGTCAGACGGAGAGAACGAACCAGACCCTTGAACAATATCTACGATGTATGTTGCACCAATCGGAGGGTAATTGGAAGGACATTTTATGGGTGGCAGAATATGCATACAATAACTCAATACACTCTGGAACTGGTCAGAGCCCCTTTTATACCCTATATGGACATCACCCTCGTACTTCAGACTTGGACTCACCTCTGAGCCTTGAAATGCCCGCAGTGGACCATTTGCATTCTACGATTACTCAAGCCTTCAAGGATGCAACTGCACATTTGCAACATGCGAAAGGGAAATACAAAAAGAATGCAGATCTGCATCGAAGAGAGGCGCCTCCATACCAAATAGGGGATCAAGTATGGTTGGCTACCAAACACCTATCACTCAAGGGGCCTCGAACTATTAATCCAAGGTATTTAGGCCCTTACTCGATCAAAGCTATAATCAACCCAGTGGCAGTCAAGCTCGATCTACCAGCTAACATGCGGATTCACCCCGTTTTTCATGTGTCACTTTTGAAACCAGTGCACCCAGGAACCAGATTAACAAAGCCACCAGAACCGATTCAGATAGATGGGGAGCCTGAATTCGAGGTGAAGAACATTTTGGATTCTAAGATCTCAAAATCAAAACTTTTCTATCTAATTGATTGGAAAGGGTACGGGCCTCAGGAAAGGTCTTGGGAACCCAGTGATCACGTACTGCACCTCGGCTGGTAAAAAGGTTCCATTGGAATTCCCCAAACAAACCGAAACCTCCAGAAGGAACGACCTTGGGAGGGGCCTTGGGGGGGAGTGCTGTCATGATGCCTACCCCCGGAGCACCAGGCTAGGCCCAGTGCCCCCGGAAGCAGGCATCATGCCCTCGGGTAAAAGCCCAGCGGCCCCTTATAGGGGCTCTTTGGACTCAGTCCTGGCACCTTTGGCACCAGGCTCATGTTGGATATCAGTCCTGGCGCCATAGGCGCCAGGCTCATAAAGGGAGGTGTTTTGTGCACTTACCTGATGCAGGCCATGCTGCACGCTTCAGGCCTCCCTGAGACCTGAAAGGGACTATTCTTTCATAGGGACTATTTTTTCACTCGGGCGTGGCCAGGGAAGGATACATACCTAGTTGGGGTAGGATACATACCTGGGACTTCTTTGGAGGCTATTTAAGCCACGCCCAGACAGCAGCTCATGCTTCGCGTTGTTCTGCTTCCTGCAGCTTAACGCTCACCGTGTCTGCTCCTGCTCCTGGACTCCAGCCACGCCCGCCTCGAACCTGAAAGACCTGCAAGGAAGGAAGAGAAGAGAAAGGTGAAAACCAAGGACTATTTCAAACTTCTTACCTGCATCCGGAATCTTCTCGCCAGCATCCATGAAGAAAGACTTCCATTTAAAAGCATTGCGTTGCTCGCTGCAGCGCCACGCTTCACTCACCTGTCCTCGAGACATCTCCCGGCTCCATCGCGGCTGTCAGCATCGGACGCCACATCTCTGCACCTAGGGGAGAGAGGAAGAAACAAAAGGTGAGCAGAAGGAACACAGAAGGAAAGCCTGATTAACAGCCATAATACTTACCGGCTTTTCTTCCACATTTCGGGTCGGCGCCGCCCCGTTGGCAGGTACCGTACCCCAGCCCCTATGGGGAAAGGACAAGAGACATTTCTGGGGAATGATAAGGAGATTTAGAGGGATCTCCCTCATCACTACTCACCTCGGCAGTTTAACCCCTCGACGCATCGCCTTCATTCTGCACCTGAAATAAAGGACAGATCACAGGTTAGAAAGACAACATAAAGGGGGCCTCACTTGAACTTTGAACTTTCATACTTACGGCGCATCGCTCAGGAAAGTCAAGTGGATTTTGCCAGCGCCATTCTGAAAACCAGTGAAGTAACTGGACGAACACGCGCCCCTGCACCAGAAGCAGGATGGAGAGTTCATCCTTCCAAACCATAAGGTGAGCTTAAACCGGGATTTGGAGGAAGTTAGAGAGGAACGAAGGGGGAAGGGGAAAAGGGGGGAGTTAGCACACTATTCTGCAGACTGTTAATCCCCTTTCTCATCTGCAGAAGGATATACCTACGGGCCAGGCAAGCACGATTTGGAGGTCCCGTCCAATCGGTGTTCCGGGTCCTGCGCATCACGCTAGAAGAGGCCACAGCAATCACGACTAGACCAGTGCCCCCGTGGGAACCAGGTGAGCGTTACACCTTCCATGTAGGCAAACATTTTCGCTGTTTGGCCTGGTTTCTTTGGAAATTGTATAGATAGACCCGGTCTCCCGCATTGTACTCTTTCATGGTAGTTTTCAAATCGTAATAGGTCTTCATGCTATCAGCCGATCTTTCTAGATTCCGCTGAGCATAGGCAAAAGCATGTTGAAGGTTTTTCCTTACATTCTCCACATACTCATGAGTTGTGGAGGCATTTATCAATGTCTGCTCTTGGGTCCTGTAGAGCAAATGCTAGGGAAGCACCATCTTGCGTCCAGTCATCAGCTAAAATGGTGACATTTTAGTTGCAGATGAAGGGGTAAATCTGATGGCCATTAGGACCAGAGGTAATCGGATATCCCAACTTGGCCCAGAATCTGCCACAATTTTTTTTTAATATGCTAACAATGGTTCTGTTGTATCTCTTTACTGTACCAGAAGAGGCTGGCCGGTAAGCAATGTGTAGCTTCCTTTTAACCCCCAGTTTCTTCCACATCTTAGTCATTACTTCGCTGGTAAAATGGCTACCTCTGTCTGACTCAATCCTTTGGGGTAGACCAAAACGCGAAAAGATGTGTATGAGGGATGTTGGCTGAAATTGTGCACAAACAAGACACCCCTTCAAGTATTGGTCGAGGTCCTGCCCCATGTGTGGCCAGTATGCAACCTCTCTTAAGATCTCAAGTGTTGTATGAAACCCCCTATGACCGGCAGTGGCCGCATCATGGGCGTGACTTAACATCAGGCTTTGGAATGAGGTAGGGACCACCCACTGATCATGGCCACTTTGGGATTTCCTTACCAACAAACCGTCTTGGATTCGGAACATTTTTGGACATTTCATCAACACTCTAAGGTCCTTTTTCCCAATGAAATCGGTATCCGTCAGGGGAAAGTTCTCAGGGTCCTCAATGTGTTGGTAAAACTTACCAATTATTGGATCCCCCTTCTGAGCCGTGATCAAATCAGCATCTGGGGTCTCCTTACTCCATTGTGCAGTTGGAAGATCATTGTGAGCATTTGTCTGGGACCTAGTGATAGCAGTGACCTGGATCTCCACCAACAGGGACTCAATCTCCATTAGATCCTCTTGGATGGCCCCGGTTTTGGCCAGCTGATCAGCAAAGTAATTTCCAGTTTTGTCTGGTCCCTGATCTTTTTCCAGTAGATGGTCATCCCATTCACAGTGACCAGATCATCAATGTTTTGAATTAACTTCCCATGTTTCAAGGGTTTGTTATTAGCACATAACATGCCTCTGGTTTTCCAATTAACCAGGTTTCTCCACGAACCCTTTCCGTACATAATCTGAACATGTGATTATGACCAGTTCGTGGAGTTGATGTTGGACAGCAGTGAGAATGGCTTGATACACAGCCATCCTGACTACTTCGGGAACCAATTTTGTATCCAGCGGAGGGTTCTGGGGACTCATTCACCCATGCATTCCCTACGCCGGCCACAAGTTCTTTTTCCCCGTTGTTGTCAACATGGTAAGAGCATCCATCCACATAGACAGTGGGCATTCCCTCACACTTGTCTTCTTCAAAGACTTTGTGTGGGGAATTAAGGTATGCCTCCATGTTGTCCTTGATTTTTAGACTTTCGTCCTCGAGACAGTTTTCTCTGGCACAATCATGCAAGTCAGCCAGACCTTGCGCAAGGCGACTCTTCTTGTTTTGGCCATATCTGACCTCCACAGGAAAGCCTTGCATTGACAGAATCCAGGAAGTAATTAGGAAATTAGTCACATTTCCGGCCCAGATTCTGTCCCATTGGAAATATTGTAAAGGCTGGTGTGGAGTCTCCACTATGATGTGTTCACCCTGGATAAACGGGCGGTAATTCTTCAATGCCCATACCGTTGCCAGGAGTGCCTTCTCACAATCGTTGAATTTTTCCTCCACAGAGGATAAAGTTTTGCTCGCATAGGAGATTACTTTATTGACCTTGTCATGCTTTTGGTATAATACTGCCGTCAAGCACGTATTAGAGAACCCTGTCTCCAGGAAAAACTCCTTGTTTCTGACAGGGTAAGCTAGGCAGGGCGCTTGTGAGAGGCTTCTTTTGAGCTGTCTTACTGCCTCGGATTGTTCTGGACCCCATTCCGACTTGACCCCCCCTTCAAGAGATGAATCAGGGGTCTGGTGATCTCTGCGTAGCCCTCAATGAACTTTCTGCTGTAATTAGTCAGTCCAAAGAGGCTCCTTAGGTCCCGCAGAGTTGTGGGGTCTTTCAGTTTCTGAAGTGCTTCCACTTTCTTTTCTTGGGGCCAGAGACCCTGAGGAATAATCTCATGCCCCAAGAAATTAACACGGGTTCTACACTACTGTGCTTTCTGAAAGGAAAGTTTTGCTCCGGCGGCCCTCAACTGGGTCAGAACATAATGGATCTCCGCTATATGTTCCTCCACAGTTGAACTTTTGATGAGGACATCATCTACATAAGCCAGGTTACCCCTCGCACCCAGGACGGGCATGGCCTTATGTAGGAAAATGTTGAATTCATTGCCGGAGTTGAGGTATCCGAAGGGAGTCCGGGTCCATGTGTACTGCTGGCCCCCAAAGGTAAAAGCCAGTTTGTATTGGTCCTCCCTACTGACAGGCACGGTCCAGTATCCATTGGTCATGTCTATTACAGTGAATACCTGTGACCCCTGGATCTGGGCCAGCCCTTGGTGGATGTAGGGAAGAGGCCATCGGGAAATATGGACCCGTTTGTTGAGCTCCCTAAGGTCAGCGCAGAGTCTCCACTGGCCGTTTGGCTTCAATATTCCCAGCACCTGGTTATTGAAGGTGCTGTGTACTGGACGGATTATTCCCCGGGACTCAAGGTTCTTAATTATTTCAGTAAGGGACTCCATGGATGCGAGAGGCAAGCGATATTGCTTCACAAAAACTGGATTCATGCCAGGGTCCGTGGGAATTGTGTGGATGTCAGTGCGACCACAGTCATATGAGTCTACCGCAAAGAGATCTTGGAAATCCAAGAAAACTTGTTTCAACTTTTGCTTCTGTTCCAGAGTCACACAGGCATCAGCTAGGTTGACTCTCTCTTCCACCATCTGCCTGAAGCCTGGAAAGACTTCTGGTTTTGCAATCTCAGCGGCCTCCTCCATCTGGGTGGAGAAGTCCCTGGTCAGAGTGCTGATTTGGACTGGAGGCTTCAGGTGGGAAAGGCAGCCCTCATGGACCTGGAAAATCACCTCATCCCTCCTGAAGTCACAAGTCACATCTTCCTTACCATAAGGGCAGGAAGTGTACACCAGGAAGTTCCCCCCATGCCGGGTAAAGATCCTGTCTGGCGTTGTGTTGTCATCACTGTCACTGTCAAAACAGTCCTTGGGGATTGGTCCTAACAGTTCATTTCCTAAATCAATGGAGAAATGTCAGTCATCAACCGCCATTCCAATAATAGTGCCTGCGGCTAGAGTAATACTCTTTAAGTCGCTGTTATCCACCTCTATTGGAATGGTGTCATGTTCTATGTTGACTAATGGTGTTGGGTTTACCCCTAACCCTTGCTGTTGGAGAAAAGCATTTAGATGAATATAAGCATCAGGGTTTTTCAATTTTTGTCCTCTTTTAACTTTCACTTCCAGGGAGAATTGTCGGGTCCTTTCTGGGATGGTGACTTCCTCTTTAACCTGAATTTCAACTGCATAAGGTGGCAATTGAGCTGACCTAAATGCTTTTTCTGGGTCATCAAAGCCCATGGGATTATCCGCTAATCGGGACCAAGCTTTGAAGTTTATTAGGTCCAAACTAATGGCAAAGCAATTGAGAATGTCACTGCCTAAGTAAAAGGCGGCAGTGATGTCTCGCACGACCCAACTATTATGGACTATGCTCTTGTTGCCAATGGAGATTTTGAGCATACACCTGCTTGGCAGGAGATGTTTGGAATTGGGTGCTTCCAGGCCCATTTCCCATTTGTCTATCAGTTTGAATGTGGGAATGACTGGATCTCTTTGGAGTTGGCGGAACATGGCTTCGCTGATGAAGCTCTTACCATTGTTCACACACTCGGGCGAGAACAGAGTCCTTCCCTTCATTTAACTGAACAGGGAAGAACAACTGCTCTCCAATTTGCTGAACATCAGCCAGGCTCTGAGCTGATTTCACATCTTTCTGGACTATAGGAGTGGGAGTGTCTGATTGTGGATTAGTAAAGAATTTCAGAGTGTTTCCTTCCAGTGTGGAATACCACCTTAAACTGGAAGGAAGGTTGATTTTTAGAAATAGAGAGGACCCCCCATCACCAGTCTGTTGTCCTACTGCTATTACTGTCACGTCTGGAATTTGGTTGTTCTGGAAGTGAAATTCGACTTGGTCAGATTTTTGTTCAACCATGTGGCAGGTGCCGTTTAAACTAACATGGTTGACACTGTTTTAATTTTATTGATCGGCTAGTCTGGGTCCAGAGGACCTTGTTTACGCAATCTATTAGGGGTGACAACCTTCTCAGGAGGTCATTCCCTAGTAAACAAGGGGTGCCCTCTGGAGTCACTACTATGACCGGATGCTTCACCTTGTGTCATCCAATTTTGATGTCCAAATCTGCAGTCCCCTCGACTGGAATTTCCTTCCCGTCAAAGTTCTGAAGTTGTCCAGGAAGAGAGGTGAGAGGAATACGGTAATTCTCCCCCCTTCCTGCATTTAGTTCATCAAAGGCCCTTTTGGACAGAAGAGTAGCTTGGGATGCAGTGTACATCAGTGCCAAAATTGTACCCTGCCCCTGTACTTGTACCAGAGCATAGTATCTTCCCTCCTTCTCCTCAAGGGGGCACAGATAATGCACATTTTTGGACAACTGGTGGGATAATTTTCTGGTTTTGGACATTGAGAGAGAAGAGATTTGGGCAAAATTCTGTGGAGAGTCTCGGGAATCTGAAAGAAAAAGTTGGCAACTCAATATGGTTTTTTGTTCCCCTGGTTCCGGTTCTGGGCTGCCCCCCCCCCCTTTTTGGAGGCAGTCACCAGGATGGGTTTGGACCAGGGGTTTTCGGTATGGTTGGTTCTGGGATAGAATGATGGCCGGTGACAGCTCAATACCCACATCTACCCAGTCTATGGATGAGGTTTTGGGTTCCCCCGGTTCCGGTTCTGGGCTGCCCCGCCCCCCTTTTTGGAGGCAGTCACCAGGATGGGTTTGAAACATGAGTTTTCGGTATAATTGGTTCTGGGATAGAATGATGGGCGGCGACAGCTCAATCCCCACATCTACCCAGTCTATGGATGCGGTTATGGGTTCCCAGGGTTCCAGTTCTGGGCCGCCCCCCCTTTTGGGAGGCAGTCACCAGGATGGGTTTGAAACAGGGGTTTTCGGTATAATTGGTTCTGGGATAGAATGATGGGCGGCGACAGCTCAATCCCCACATATATCCAGTCTGGGTTGGAATCCCTTGGGACCCATTTTTCCTTGGGAGGAGTTCCCCCATCTCTGAAGGAGAAGATCCTTTTCCCAGGATCCTCTGAGGATCCCTCTCCCTCAAATAGGAAGATCTGTACCTCCTCCACAAAATGGGTCTGTTTGGGTCCTTCGTTTCTCCTACCTCCTCTCTGCTCCTTGGGTGGCAGACTTTCAGGGGTAGGAGATTTTGTTTCCGGTTCCTGGGTTTCCAGGGGCTGTTTACAAGTGGGGAAGAAAGCCTCCTCCAAGGCTTTACACCCCTCTTCCCCTTGTGCCTCCTCCCTGGGAACCAGTGGTTATCGGGGTGCTGCCCCCGTCATTGTTCTATAGCACCAGGCCCAGAGTTTGATGCATTCTGTGCCGGCATGCCCATCTGAGGGTTCTGCTGAGCCCTTAGCACGTGACCCAGCTGCTGTGCCATATTTTGGACCTGGCGCTCAAGTTGGGAAACCCGCTCAGGCTGATACGGGGTTCTATTTTCTCCCCTGGGCTGATCCCGGGAAGGGTAGCTATCCCTTCTCTGGTAGTACCCCAGGTTGGGAAGATTTGGGTACCCCTCCACCCTTGGCCTCCCCTCTCCCGGATTAGGTGGTCTGGGCTCAGGAAAGTGGGGAAAGAAGGATGGATGATTTTTGGGCTGGAAGTTGGGTGGATACCTGGGGAACAAGTTCTGCCCAGGATTTGGGGAATTTCTGCCCTCCTGTGGGAAGTTAGGAGGGAAGTTCACTGGGTCAGGTGCTTGGCTAGATCCCCCCCCCTTGGGCTGGGGGAGTCCACACATAACCCAGGATGGGTTGGTTTCCCTTGTAGCGGGGACTTACATAGTCAGGGGAGCGATGGACCCCATTTGTGGGACTACCTCCTTGACTCCCTGTCTGTGACTGGCCCGAGGGCCTTCTGGGCTTAGAATTATTTGGTGCAGGCAGGTTTTTAGGTCCCCCCATCTCCAAATCTAAAACGGGGGCAACCTTTACCTCTGCCACTTTGGCAGCAGCAGGGGTGCTGTTGGTTTTGGGGTTTTTGGGCTGATTCTTATTTTCCACCGTTTTCTGCACATCATAGATGCGGGTGGCTTGCTCAATGACCCAGTCTAAAGATCTTTTCTCATGAAAATCTCTCACGAGCTGGGTCATTATGTATTTGGGTAAGGCATGGAAAAACGTATTAACAAATTCTTTACTGTCGGTGCGCACCCTTTTCGTAGTCTGCGCAAAACCACGCTTCAATTCCTGCACAAATTCTTGTGGGGCCTGATCCTCCCCACATTGCAAATTGAAGGCTGCTTTGCGAGCCTCTTGAGGATTTTTGTGAACAGAAAAATGTTTCAAGATGGCAGCCCTATATGCGGACCACCTTGAATGGTTTTGGTCCTCCAGCCCTGCAAAGAAACTGGAGTATTCTGGGGAGAATGTCCACTTTACATATTGAATGCAGCTACTGCTGTCTTTCAAATGGAAATTCTCCATCATTTGCTCATAAAGCTCCAAGTGTTCCCAAACAGAATACTTGGCGTTCTTGTGATAAGGCGTGATGACACTCCTTATTGCCTTAATCTGTTTTAAGGGGTCCTTAAGCAAGGCCCTTTTTGCCTTATTGGCCTTTTTGGTTCGGGTAACCCTGATCCATTCGTCCTCTGACTCAGAAGCACTGCTCCCAGAGGTGCCCATCTGATCTTCCAGGTTTTCCCGGATTCTGCGAGCCTGGGAATGGCTGGCAGAATGTGGGGACCTGGTCTCCTGTGTCCTGTGACGCTGAGAGGAGTCTTCAGATCCCTCCTTGCTGCCAGGATTTGATGGGTACCCCCCCACTGACCTAACTGGGCAGAGGTTTTCAGGATACCCTTAGTGGGCCTACTCTCCTGGGGTTCCCCACTAAATTGCACTGTACTTAGGTGCCCATACCCGGATGCCCGCCCATCCATTCCTGGGTGGTACTGGCCTATGAGCCCCATACTTTTGGCTGGATGGTAATCTGCCATCCCGTGGCCCTGGGCTCATTTGCGCCATGGGACATGGGGGTGGCAGAGTCCAAGGCCTGGGAGAGATGAAGGCCTCTGGTACTAGGGCTCCTGAGGTTATGCTCAGGTGTTTCCCATTCCCAGCGAACCTCATCTCTATCAGCCCCTGCTCCCTGTTGCCATGCAAGAGCCTGTGCTTTCAGTTCCTCAGTTAAGGTCTTACTAGACTCTATCAGTCTCTCCTGCATGGCTACCTGTTGCTGGAGCCTATCATTGTGCTGACAGAGAGCCTCATTCTCTCTCCGCACTTCCTGGTTGGTCCTGGAATACTGGGCCAGTCTTTGCTGCAGGAGGGTTACCTCCTGAGTCCCATCCCTACTGGCCTGTTCCTTTCTTGCCAGAGCATCATCCACGCTCCTGGTGTGCTTTAAAAAGTTCTGATGCTCTTTTTGGAGGTCACCCAGTCCCTGGAGGGCCAAGTGATTTTCTTCAATTTTTAATTGGCAGACTTCCTGGCCTAAGGTGTCCCTTTCCTGACTAAGAGCCTGCATCTGTGCTGCCAGGTCATCCCTCTGCCTTTGAAAGGCACCAGCTTTCTGGCGTTCTTTATCAAACTCTGCCTGGCTATCCAGGTCTTTCAAAATCAGTTTATTGCTCTCTGCCTTTTCCCTATCTAGATGACTTTGCAGGGTGGCTACCTGCTCTGTGCATGCCCTGTTAAAGTCTAGTTGTTGCTCCAGCTTTTTCTGGCTCTGCAGTAGGGAGTCCAAACCTTCTTGGTAATCCTTCTGCAAGGCCAGAAATCTGGTATCCTGGTCATTTTTCTCCTGTTGCAGGATACCCATATCCTCCTTTATTTTAATGATGTACTGTCTACTCTCATTTTCTGACTCCTGGCTCCTCTGCAGCCTCTGCTCAGAAGAGACGAGGTCAGATTGGGCCTTCTCTAATGCCATCAGTTGCCTATTTGCCAGATCTTGGCCTTCAGCACATTTGTCCTGTATGGCTCCCATGTATAAATATAAATATGCCGCTACCCTGGCAATCTTGTTGTGCTCATCCTTGGCCTTGGGGGCCATATATAGTTCACTCAGGGCCAAATGTAAGGGACCCTGATCTCTCCATGTATCTGACCCTGTTTCAGTGATCTGGGGTGCGATTGCCTGCAACCAGACCGCCTGGTCCTAATGAGCCCACTCACCTCTCACAAATAGCTTATGTTCTCTGGCTATTTTGATATCTACCAAGGTCATCATTCTGGAAATTGATTTCCTTCCTGACTTACAGAAGTTTGTATTTTATTTTGCAAAACAGACCGTTTCCTTAGAGCGTTCCTTTGAGGGGTGTTTTTACAGTGTAACACGGCGTGGTGATCCAACAGGATTTATATATCCTGTCAGTTAGCACACTGTATTAATATGCACAAGTGATAGATCTAATCCAGAATCCCCGGCTCGAGCCCCCAATCTGTTAAGTGACTTCAATTCAGCAATCCCACTAAGTCAGTGCCTCGTCTGGGACGCCCATAGGGAAGCTCTTATTTATATATTTTTATGACAAGTTATACTCTGGATGATAAACCCTTATATAACGCCCCTCTCTTTGAATCCCCCTCACCTAACTGAGCCAAGAAGTAGGTTTGTTTTACAATTGTAAAAGGTTTATTGAGAAAGTAAACAATATATATATCACACTTTTATGAATAAATTAATATTTGATATCACACTTAGGCATATGACAGTGATCAACAATGGATGATGGTACACTAGCACACTGATTAAATTACTTATGAGTTAGTATAGGAAGGAAAAGGTAACTGAGAATGCTTTGATGGTTTCAAGGAAAAACAATGATGGAAAGAATGCAGTACAGAAATAACTGATAGGGTTTCACAAGAGATAATATGTTCACTTTTCCCCTGGTGGCAATTCACTCCCCCCTGGCTTGTTGGTAAGCTTAGAATCTTAGATTTCAAATGAAAGTTAAATCTCGTTCCTAGCACCTACAATTCAAAAGATACGGACGATTTTGTGAAGGTAGTTTCTCGAAATCAAAGTAACTTCAGAATGCCAAAATGACACTTTTACAGCTTTGAAATGACAGAAAGAACACACGATTCCTATGATGCAGTTCTGGACAGGTTCAAATGTTTTGAATCAGATTATTTTAAACTAAGAGATTGGTTCTGGCACAGTTCTAGCTGAGTACTCACACTATAAATTTGAAATAGGATGTCAGGGTCTGGTCAGGTTGGCTGGTTCTCTCGCCATGGACGGTCTTTAGTACCGGTTCTGCTCACAGGGATCTGGTCTGGGTCTGGTCTGCGGATCGGGATCTCTGGTTCTGGTCTCGGCACTGCACAGCGGTCTGGGCTGGGTCTCTTGAATTGGATCTGACGGTTCTGGATACACAGGATTCTTAGCAAGCAGCAAACCGCGCAGCCCGGCGGTTGAATAGTTTGCAAATGACTTTGAGGCCTGCTGAAGAGAACTCAGCTTGTGGGTTAGGCCTTTGCTTTAAGTTCTGGAGTCTGAGTTCTAAGTTCTGGTCTCTGTCTGGATTTGAAGTCTAAGTGCTGGATCTGGTGTCTTCTGGCACAGTGCTCCGCAAGAAATCAGCTTGAAATGGGAAGTGAATGTCCCTGTCTGGCTTTCAGTTGCTCTTTTTATGCCTTTTGAAAGTGGGTGGGTCGGCTCATTCTGCATGCCCAACCCTCTCATGATTTGATAGGTCAAGGATTCTCTGTGACCTGATTTGAGAAGGGATAGTGTGTCAGAGTGAGTCATCATTTTACGATCTATTGAAGAAACGCCCCTTTGCTTTTACTTAGAAAATGAATTTTTCATAACTAACAGGTTTCCCAGGTACACACGTCGTTGAAATTGCATACACGTATCACAGATTAAATTAAGATACACTCTTGCCCAACTCTGATCCCCCCAAGAGCCTGGATTAAAAAATGGCAACATTTTGTGCTTTTTAGTGACTTTCGCCATATTGGTTTTTACTCAAAATGTATACAGACCTGCACCCCTTCCCTGAGCATATTACTGGAAATTACTATGTCTCTATCCTAAACACAGTGTCTGCAATATTAATAAATAGCGGGGTTCGGTCCCAGAACGCCGCACAAAGTGGAGTTTGGTCTCAAATCATGAGGGCATATTCCATGTTAAGGATCTCCAAATTGTACATTTTTGTAAGCTTAATACAATATTTCAGAAGCATTTAACTTAAACATATATTTGCTGCAATATGAATCCACAATCCAGTCTGGCCCGCCCCCAGAAGCTTGGTGAGTCAGAGATCAAAGGCCTCTCCTTTCTCCAGAAGACTGTTTACAGGCCACACCCAAAATCAGCATACCCCATTCAATTGAAAGGGTCTATTGTGTTGTGTCCTGCAGGATGCAGGGGAAACTCCTCTCTCTCAATCAACAGGGCCATGTGATATCCTGGGCTGTGGTGTGTGTCTCTGAGGTGTTAATGGTTCTCAGGAAAAGCAAGTCTTTTGAAATGTTAATTACATAAGACCCCCTTCTGTTCACTGCGCAGTTCTGCAAGACAGCTCTCCTGTCAGGATTTATAGTGCGCGAGCGCCGGTCAGTATCCAATGCCGGTACTGCACCTATTTTTGACAGCTGTCTTGAATTAATACATTTCAAAAAGAAAGGATTTTACTTGATAGTATATGATCCTTGCTTGACATGACATTGATGTAGATCTTCAGTAGAGTAAAGTAAACCACTCAACCAGAGTTGGATTTTTGTTTGGTGGTTCCGGGCCCATGATCTTAGCAATTTTTGACATTAATAAAAATGGATTTTGAACAGAACCATCTTTCTTTGCACTGGTGGGTGGCAGGTCAGGGGACCATTTTGGTTTGTGCAAAACTGTGCGGTTTTCCTGGATTCTGGCGCAATTGTGAGCTTTTCGGCCATCTTGGATTTTCTAAGCCCATAGCACCAGATGTTGCAGCATAATAGTCCAAACGTGGGTCAAGACACCCAACAGCTGTAACATAAAGACCAGCAGTCTTTGTATCATCTGCAATGTACTGTACATCAGAATTTGCATTCCAAAGCTGAGCAATGAAAGGACTGTAATCATTAATGAATTGGCATTCCTTATCTTTTTTTGAATGGTAAGTATTCCTGGGGGACTTACCAGTAACATAGTTTTGAACAGATGACATTAAACTATTTGCTTGACCAACTGGTGTAGTAGTACTTGTCTTTACTTTAATATTTTTTCTGCCAGTACTTTCCACATGAGTGCTTTTGAAATCTTTCCACCTTGTTCCGTAAATCAGTATTGATTTGCTGAGCAGTTTGATGAATCTGATGATGTCATCACTCCTTTCCCTGAGGTGGTCTCTCCCTATGTGGCCCAGGGACCGCAGCCCCTACCTGATCCGGACCCCAGCAGTGTCTATATGAGGGAGGACCAGCTGGGGGAGGTAACCTTCAGGGAGCTGACACAACATCATTGGGAAAAGTCAGATGCCCCCCATTTCCCTTTAGGGATGATCCCACCATTCTTGATGCCCTGATGGCATATTGTAATAATCTCCCTCAACCACTTGTCAGATCTACTTTTAGTATTCCTCAAGATCATACAAGCAACAGCTTGATAACAACTGACACGAGAAAGAGGGACAGTGCAATGAAGATGACTAAGACCAGTAAACCAACACAGCAGTCTAGTCTTTGGAAATCCAGATGGCAGGAAGAGAGACCGGCTTGCTAAAAGCCCACCGCCTGAGAGTGTGAGGCAGTGGGGACCTTGTGCACTGAATCAGGACAGGGCAAATGCTTAGCGGGTAACGGTATGCATGCTGAGCCAGCAGAACAGAAATTGAGACGTGTGAGTCACACTTAAAAAATCTGGTACGCCCAGGGAAGATAGACGGGCACCAGGTTACCTGAAAGTACATGCTGTTTCATGAAAGTAACGCAAGAGACACAAAGTGAAGCCTGTAAAATATGTCACATTTTTTAAACCATGCTACAAACACGTTACTAAACCCGTTATCTAAGAGGAGAAAACAAAATCAGATATTGAAATGAACATTCAAAAACAAGAGTCAATAAGCCAACAATGGGCAGATATTTTATGGACAAGAGGAAATGTTACTGCATACAAGTCCTGGCAGAAGAGTATACCAGGCAAGGCAAAGTGTTTGAAAGTAGTTGCATGGAAGTCCTGGCCGGAAAGTATACCAAGCAAAGCCAAGTGTGTGAAGGAGACTGCAGGCCAGGTATTTGAAAGACTGCATGGAAGTCCTGCCAGGAGAGTATACCAGTCAAAGTCAAGTGCTTAAAGGTTTAAAGGTTTAAAGGAAAGTGAATGAGACTGCATCCAAAAACTGGCAGGGGAGCAAACCAGGCAAACCTTTTCAAAATATGCATGGAACTTGCCAGTCCTACTGCAGTCTGTTCTTCTCCTGTTCTTTCCCAAGTGACTCTGCACTGCACTGGCCTACCACTTCTCCACCAAAACTCAGGACATCCTGTCCTCACTTTCAACTACTCCCCTACCCACCCCCTTCTTTTCTTGCCTCTTTTGTCTCCCGCCCTCATACTCTCCTCCTCTTCTCCCATTGCACTAGATGAAGTATCTACAGTAGTCCGCTCTATGAAAGTCTCCTCCAAATAGGTGCTCCCGTGCTCTTTCAGAACTATCAAGGACAGCATCTCCTCTCTCCTCCCATCCTTGGCTGACCTCTGTAACCATTATTTTACTTCTGGTTCTTTCCGACAACCCCTGAAGCACTCTCTTGTGCACCCTCTCCTAAAAAAGATGTCTGCTGACCCTTCCTGTCTGGATAACTATCGCCCTATCTCTATAACCCCTTTCTTGGGCAAACTCATGGATAAATTGGTCATCCCCCAACTGACCCACCACACAGAATCAGCTGGCTGCCTCCACGACCACCAGTCAGGCTTCACAGCATCCAGAGCCATGGAAACCACTCTCCTGAATATCTGTGATGACCTGCTCTCGAATCTGGATTCAAACTCTCCCTCTGTTCTGATCCTTCTCGATCTTTCTTCTGCCTTTGACCCAGTCAATCATGCCATCCTCATAAATCCTCATATATCATCTCTGTGATACCCTAGGCATCATGGATTGGGCCCTGGCCTGGCTGACCTCCTTCCTTTCAAACCACAGGCTTCTTTGTACATCATTGTATTGGCATTTTCTGAAAAAACCCAACATATTCTCCCTTTTTTGGTTTTTTTCTCTCCCCCACCTACAGTCGAACACTGTTTGCACGTCCCCCTCCAGCCACAAAGCTATCCAATTTGTTCCATCACTGGCCTGAGAATCAGTGTTCGCCACCAGGCTAACCGGATGAGTTCTGGGTAGGCGCTTGGGACATGCATCGCTGGCATACATGCCATGAAATGTTTTCCTAGCGTGCCTATGCTTATGCAAACATCCTTTTATCTGTAGAGTATCCATTAAATATCAAAAAGTATCTTTCTTTGTGCATTGATCTCGAGAACGCTATTGAAAACTCTCCACACTAGCGTTCAAACTTTATTTCAGCTCATAGCTTTCCACTCCTCAGGAGGTTGAAATGACCCCAGTGTTGCCATGTCATAGTGCGACCACTGTGGAGTCACCGGTGGCGTTAAGAGTTTTGAGAGTTTGTTCGAGTGCTGGGAGGGATACGTAACTGGCCTGCTATTACGGGTTGTTAAGGAGAATTTTGAGAAATGTTCTAATTCCCTTCTACATTAGAGACCCCCAGCACTTTTTGCTGGACTTTAGGACTTTTCATTTCTAACTTGGAGAGAGTGAGACCTTTGTGCCACTCTCTCATGTATTTTTTTCTGTTATTTGGTCTCAGTGTTTCTTTTGACTTTGGAGTCTGACAAACTCCATAGGCATCATCTTTACATTGTGAGACACTGCACCTTTAATGCGGTGACACAGGGAAGTCTCTCAGATTTCCCAAAGGTTTAAATACCTTCTCTTGGTGAAACTACTGTTTCCAAGAGCAGTGAAGTGAAATTGACTTGTAACTTTCTAGACCCAGCACACACTATCTTACATAGTGTGCTGGAAGGGTTACTTAGTATCCCCTTTGTCTAATTTCTCATGTAACATTTTTATGTTACACTTTCGACAATTAATGGCTGGTGGCAGTGGATTACTTTTTCCTACCATTGTGTGTTTCTACCGCAGGCTGCAATTGCAGCTGCAGTAAGACACCCATGGGTGCCCATTTCATCAAAATGGCCCCAGTCTTCTTTTTTCACCATTTCTTGTTGGAAAAGTCCTTCTACGAGATTGACACCAGGTTTGGTCCCCTTGTTCTTTTTGTCATTGGTGGGATTCACTGGTGAAGCCCGCCTCAGGTGCCAGCATGTCTGGCAGGGGCAGGAAGTGAGGTAAGTGTCCGAAACTCCCTATGCTTAATCCCCAGGGCAGCAACTCTGCTGTGTGAGTGACAGCTAGGCTGCAAATGAATGGGAGAAACTTGCATAAAAGGTGAAGCTTTTTGCTTGGAAGGCAGAGTTGACCACTGGATGAAGGAATCCGAAGAAGAACTTGGACGATATGCTTGCTGCAACTCCTGGATCATTGGTTTGCCCAGTGAAGCCGTGCTGCATTGCTGAAGCTCTAAATTCGCCTTGAGTAGAGAAGCCCTGCAACGGATGACTTCTTCCCTTGGGTTGGTGGGACCAACCAGCCCCAAAGTGAACACGTCTGGACATCCTCTCTGAGCTGGTGGTCTTCCATCGCTGCTGCAAGAACCAAAGTGCCAGGGAGAGGAACACCACACCGAGTGCATCGCTTGTAAGCCAGACCGAGCCCCAGGAAGATCCTCTGGACTTCCTTGAAACAAAACTGACCAACCCTGAGCAACCTCAACAGAGTCCTGGACACCAGATGCGAGGAAAGTCCATAGTGGTAGCCGAGAACCCACAGTGGTGCTATTTGCAGGAGACGCAAGGAGCTGAAACTGCAAAGTGCTGCTGATCTGAAGTTTGCACATTGCTGCTGCTGACCTTCCATTCATAGTGCAGGAGTCTCAAGATGTCCTCCCTCTTGTCCCCACAACTGAGGCCTGAGACAGGATCTGTAGACCTACACAGGAACAGAAGCCAGCTAGAAGCAGTTTTTCTTCTAACCAAAGGTACTGCAAAACTAAGAGGACTTACCCCTTGTCGTGAAGCCTCGCTAGTTCTCAGTTGAGACTTGTTTTGGTTGCCCCTGCAGAGTTGCTTGCAGCTTTGCCTCCCTCAAGCCTCCCAGCTTGTGACCCTTCAGTGATTTCATTTCTACAAACTTTTCTAAAAACATTGCGCAAGGCATTTACTTACCTACAAGAAGATCTCCAGCTCCCCTAGACTTTGCACAACTGACATTGGTGTCCTGGCTCCCTGAGAGACTCGTCTTACCTCTGACCTTGTGCTTTTGCCTTTCCACCAGGAAATGGTTAAGTTACTTTGCATTGGAGGGTTTAAAGAGTACTTACCAGTGTATGAATTATTTGTTAATCTTTGTTTTATTCCCCTATCTAATCTTTACACCAAACTCAGTATTGCTCTAAATGTACTAGCTATTTAAGTCACCGGAGGGTGTAGGAAGTGTCTGTGTGCCATCCCCAATAAGTATTATCTGATTAGAGAAACTAAGAATGTGTTTTGAAGTATATTTTAAAGTATTACATGGTTTGCTCCCTTCTAAAGAAGGCGTATTAAACTGACTGTTGAATAAATTAATAATTGTTTCATCAATACACCTCGGGTATAAGTGTTTATTTGAATACCTGTCATTGTGAAACACTGTGTTACAACCTTACAGATCACATTGATCCCTCTTGATATAAGCCTGGCTGCTCAGTCACTCTACCAACTTGTGTAGTACATGCTTATACCAAAGGTTGAGTTAACTATCCTAAGAGGACAAGACTGGTGCAGTCTCCAACAGGGTACTGCATACAATCTCGCCTAACACAGGCCGGCGCTCCTGGTTTAGAGCAGACGTAGCGATGGAGCAGAGAGGCAGTCTCGCGTTCTCCCCGGTGAGTCTGAGTACATATCTCAATTGTGTGCCTGGGGTGAGGGAAGAAGATCACGTTTCAACTGTGTGCACAGGCAGAGTGAATCAAAAAAGGCTTTTTGCATTTTGGGAGCCTTGCTTGGGTTTTCTGTTTATTTTTCTTGCACATGTTTGCCTATCATTAGTTTGGGCTTATTTATATGTTATTCATCGATAATTTGTTTTACTGCTAACACACAGAGGTTGTTCTGGCCAACATCCCCATTACCACAGCCAGTTTGCATAACACTGCACCAAGAACAACCTTTTTATGTTCCCCTCCATGTAACCCTATAATGCCAGGATTTCCGATGACTCCTAATTATGATAACACAATAGTGGGTTTACCACTACTGCCATCATTGGGTCTTGAGGATGTTTCTATAACACCATGTGCCCATAGTATTAAAACGGTTCTGGCAAGAAGTGCTTTAAGGAGATTATGTATACAAAATGAGAAGAGGGAACAGATGAATGAGGACTCCAGCTAACCAACTCACTTTGAGAACACGAGTCAGGACTGGAAAAATAACAGCATACCTGTCATTTGACAACTTAGCAACAACATTGAATCTACTATGACATCCCAATCAGCTTTTTTTTAAGTCAACCTAATGAAGACACCATTGAGTCCAAACCAGGGAAAAATTATTGTTTTATTCAAGCCTGGAGTATTCTTCTGCAATTGCCTACAAAAAGTATGGATAATGTCATTATGGAAACCTTCACCAATTCTAACTTCCGGGATGTGACACTCAATGCCACTAGTAGTTGGCAAGTTGGCAAGCAGAGAATTATCCACGATTTGTCCAAATGTGATAGCAGTATGGACTTTAATGCTTGGATAATCTAGATTGACAAAATGATTCCTCAATCAGATAAGGTGGACAGAGACTGTCAAACTGACTACTGTTCACATTACCCTTTGATAAATACATCTGTAAATAAGGTACAGGTCAGCTGCCAAACAGATTCCAGCTTAGGTGTCAGTGCACGGTTTATAAATTATGTATTTTCTAAAAGTAACATCAGGCAGCAGACCTTACTTTCTACCTCAGGTATGCCGGATGGGCTCATCGCTCAAAGAGTGCAAGGTGACTCTGCATCAACCTAAAATGCAGATATCAAGTCACTTGCTGTCTAATTCCATTGTATCTCCTGAGAAGAGAGAACTACGTGATAGAAAAAACTCAATGCCAGAGATTATTAACTCACTGTAAAAAGGTCTGGTTGCGGATCAAAGAAATGGTGTACTTGTGAATGTTAATAAATGCGAAAGATATTAGCCCAGAGATGCTCTCCAGAACAAAGGCCTGCCTGTCTGTGCTTGTATCAGGACCGAGGATTTAAGATTTTTGCTGAGGGTCCATATCAAGGAATGGTCCTTGTCGAAAGATGTAGACTGTATTGTTTTCGGATGTGGACCCAGTAATTTCCTCATCGTTTTTGCGTCGTTGACACAAACTGGGAAAGATGGCGGCTACCTAGAACTTACGAATTGTAACTGATTGGATGTTTAATTCTTTTTTCCTCTTGCTTTTGTCCACATTTTCCCCTAATTGTGTTCTTATGGTTGTGCTTGACTACCAGTCCATGCCCGACTTGGCTCCTTCAAAAAAGAAACAAAATGCGTATGAAGGGAGAATCTTCCGTCCTCCCATTTCCAGTTAAAGGCATGGTCTAGTAAAAATTTGTATTGTCCCTACGGGTCGGCCATGTTTTTTTAAGCCTAAGAGGCTCGATTTTAGAAAACTTTCCTATGGACCTTACCCGAGTTTTCGTCCATTAAACACACGTGAAAACAAGCACCAGGGCGCCGCCATTTTGTGATAATCCTATCACTTGCCGCATCGCCCTGGCTGACCTGCTTCTGCGGCACTAAATCAATTCCCCCGCCCCTGAGCCTGACATTATCCAAACATTCATATTCCCCGCCTCTCTCCATGACGTTACTGTGCTGCGTAGGCAAACGCGCCCAGTCGTCTTCTACGCGACTCCACACAGAACCCGGAAACCAACACAGACCATCTCACAACACAGCGCGCCACAATTCGGAATATGAAACTGTACTATAAAATCAAACAGCAACACGGTACATTTGGTAAAGTACATTCATTTGACATTACATGTTTAGAGAATATTCAGCAATTGCCATATGAACTCCGAAAGCCATTTATTTTCTTTTATGTGTATCCGCCATGGTACACAGGGTGTTGCTTTTCGTTAAAAGAAGCACTTTGGAAGCACGGTGAACCGCAAGGCTGTTCCATCAACTAGGCACTAATCCATCGTAAAGGTTGATATGTTGCTTCTAGCCACTAGTACAGCGTAAGGGCATGTGGGCCCTTGGCGATCGTCCCATAAAATTGTCAGTGTGCTCCAGTTGTTCACACAAAGCTGCAGGTGTCTACTGTAAAAGCCATCTGCTGGTGTCTCAAACCGATGGCAGTAGCAGAAGGGGAGCAAATACCTGTTATGAAAACAAAAAAATTATAATTAGTCTCGCCAGCCGATCTTCATTAATATTACTCATTTTATTTATTACAGCCGATCAGAAACTATTTGCTTGCAAGGATAGTTCAATGGAGTATGTTCGGCTCTAAAATCAATGCGAACAGTAACAAAATAAATCGAGGCCAACACACAATGATAAACGACAGTTAGTCTACATGCGTGAGGAATGATATGATATATGATATGGCATTTGTAACGCGCCTATACTCAAGTGTTTCTAGGCGCGACGAGGCAGGTGGGGAACAAGGGCAGACAGACAACGATCCTACTAGGCCAGGTGTCTTTCTGATCGTGCATGGGGAAGGGGGGAGAGGGGGGTAAAAGTGCTGTACATGGTTAGTTGAATACAAATTAAATAATAGGGCCAGCTGGTGGCAAGTGCAAGGTAAATGCCGGGAGAAGGGGCTGAAGGATACAGAGACAGTCCCGTAGTGCAGGTAGGCAGTGCAGGGAAAAGTGGCTGGGCCAAGGACCGAGATCGGTGAGACCAGTGGACCTGCATGCCCATGTGCCTACTACGAACACGTTTTCCTTGCTTTTCCTATCTCTTCATTCATTCATTTATTCATGCATCCATTCATTAAATCTTCATTCCGGTATAAAAGCGTGTAAAGATTTACTTACATTATATTTGAAATTTCCATTGTGTCTCTTCGTAATGCAGTCTGTAAAACGGACCGTGCTCTTGACAGCGATTTTTCGTATACTGAACTAAAATGAAACTCGGTCTAGTTTCTGAATTTTCTGCCTTATCGCCTCTTACGTTATTGCGCACCCCCTTCAAATGTAGTTATTTCGGCATGGTCCCTGTCTCAAGGTAAAAAAACAATAGACCCTTATCCTTCCAGTGCGACTTGTGGGCCTCATCTGGGCGCGAGCTGAAAATCAAAGCCGCTGTCCTTCGCATTCTTTATTTGCAACATCACGTAGTATAGGCATCTGTGAGAACTTGAAGTTTAGAATCCGTCTATGTAGTGCGCCACAATGTGCAAATGCGAACTGGCTTCTCTCCCAAATGCCACAGCCCGCTTGGCGCGTTCGAAGTGCCCCAATTTTGTCCCTGTTGTCTGCGAGCTTTGCAGCCCAAATTGAGACATTTAATTTTTGGCGGAAGGTCAGGGAAAGTATAAAGTACCACAGGAGTTGAGTTAAAAGTGAGATTTATTGTTTGCTTGTTTGTTTTATTATTGGCAATACGCAAGCCTCCCCTCCGTTAACAGTGCTCAGCATTTACATTTACATGAGATGAGACATGAGAATAATATATACATACACATATATGAGGTGAATAGAGATAATTCAAAGATGTCACCCAGCTTGTTCGCCACCCATGATGGTGAAGGTAGGGGTTAGGGTGACAGGTACACTGTACAATAACATTTATTTACAAAAAGACAATCGTATTGTAATTATTTAAACCGGGATTTGTACTTCACAACCAGCTGTGCTTCGGGTGGGCATGGCACAGTCGCAATGTTCGGTGGCAATGGATCACTGCTCTACACAGAAACGTCCAAAATTCCATATCTGTGCTTCTCTAACACAGCAACAATAAGGCCTTTCACAAAGTCGAACTGCATTTCATCATAGACTGGTTTGATCACCCATTGCTTACTTCGTTTTGAAAACACCTTAGTGTAGCGAGGCATCCTTACTTTACCCCTAGTCCTAGATTGTTCATGTCCGACATTGCTGTTATGGGCCAAGACTGCTAGTAGAGTGCGATGTTTCATGCCCCGAAAGCTAAAATGCAAGCGCTTTGGCCTGTACTTTAGGCACATATTGTGGAACACCTCCAAATCTCCTGTGTGACAGAATTCTGTCAGTCCTCTCAAATCTCTTGATAGAGTTTTGTCGAAAACAATCTTCTCAATGGCTTTGTGTGTCGGTGAAGATGGAATCAACCACTTCTTCTTCCTTGCCTCCTCTGGGGACAAAGGGCCATGTTCACATTGGTGGAAATGTTGATTTGCTGTCCAGCGGTGAACGTTGGTACAGTGGTGCATCAGTGACCGCCATTTTTCAAGTAGTATTTCCACTGACCCTTCACAAGTTTTTGAGCTCCACCAAAGATGGTTGGTGATAGAATGGGACCACTGCAAAATACTTTCAAAACCTTTTTTTTTCCCTGCAGCCGAGATTTTCTTATTGATTGATTTATCAAGATGCCGTCAAATTGATGTTATCAATACGTCAAATTGATGTTTAATATGTGGGAACTGCTCTCTCATTGTCTTGGCAATTGAAGCGTGTCTGTCCGTGGCTATGAGGTCGATGTGCATTCCCCTTGATTGTAGATATTCCACTGATTTTATAAATCCTAGTTTCTCCATGGCCACTGACGATGTACATTGTGTTACCTGCACGACCACCGAACTCACAATTTTCTTACTATCCATGTCCTGAAAGTGGTAGGTGCAGTACTTGGCAGAAAATCCAGGGCTGTCGCACTGTCCATCGCCGGCTAGCCTGAATCGTTTGCCTTCGAATGTACTTGCTAGAGACAATTGTTCAATTTTCCAAGCATCACTAATGGCCGGAAACAGATAATCACGTTGGTATATGTAGTACAGCGCTTTAGAAATGAAATGGAGTCCCACAAACTGAAAGAAAGCCTCTAACTTTCTAAAACTAAAGCCACTAAAAAGTGATGCAGCTGCACACAGTAGATTGCCTGCTGGCAGTTTCCCCAGCATCGGTTGTGCAGACCATGAGAACCTATGATTTAATCTACAGGCGGCATTTATTTTGACGTTACTGCCTTTTATTTGACGAGTCACATTAATCAATGGCTTCCCACATACATTACCTCTAATGGAATGCACACATTTCAGCATACTTATAATTTCCATCAAACAACTGTCGAATACAATGTATTTGGTCTCTTTCATTAGACTGTCATCCTGCGTCAACGTTGTTTCGGCCTGTGACGTTGTGGAGATTTCAACACATTGGAAAGTAATATCGCTGATATCAAGTTCTGATGCGTCTATGGATGCTGCGGCTGGTTCATTCTCTGTCATTTTGACATCTATTACTTCAACATTGATGGGAGAACACAACAATGTCGACAGGTTTTTTGGTGGCAAATTTTTGGCGGGTGTAGATTGTGTGAATTGATCTGCAACTACTTCAGAGCTATCTTCAATACATTCAATAACATCTTCTTGTGGTGGTGCGGTCGCACTGTAGCTATGGTCCAATGCAACTTTGCTGTAGTCTCCAAACACAGTTAATTCGTGTTCTGGCCATTGGACATGAGCATCTGGAACCTGAACACGCCTCGCCTCAATTAATAGTTCCTCCATAGTGTACATGGTCTGGCAAGCAACATCTCTCATTCGCTTCACTGTCTGTGTATGTATAGTTCGTAGACCCACAGGTAACTAGAGGATAGATCAGAAAAGGGATGTTCAGTTTAAACACAAGATAAAGTATAGTACAATTGACTGGAAAAAAACATAAAATAGTCCCCAGCACAAAAAAAATTCTAAAGTTATGAACTGTTTGTAACTAACCTGTTTTTAGTTTTTTTTCTTTGCAACTTTTTTGACTCGACCTTCAACATCTGCACGCTGTAGCTCCGATTCGTTTCCGCATGTCCTCCCTTCCTCTTGCGCTGCAACAACTATATTTTCTGTATCCGCATAGACAGCACGGAATGAGGCTCCATCGGCTCCCTGAAACATAGTACTTTCATTACTATGGGGGTCATTACGACCCTGGCGCTAAGTGAAAAACGATGGCGGTAAAAGATTACCGCCATCGTTTTCCGCTAGGTCCGATTATGACCCCTGACCGTTAACTACGATGCCATTAGCGGCATCGTAGTTAACGCTGCCGCTAACTGCACCAAGGATGCGCGCACGCGGCATCCCACACCGTAATCACCGCCATGGCGGAAAGGTACGCGAATGCCGACCCAAGCGGACATGCACCTAACGCCATCACCCAGCCCGTAAAGTACCTTACCGCCATGGCGCTAATAATGCCATCGCGAACCAACCGTAAAGGGCCTTGTGCAGTGAATCCAGCTGCCACAGGTGCACAGAATCAGCACAGGTGGAGGCAATACAGACTCAGGAAGTAGAAAAAGAGCACACCCAACCCCTTCCCAGACCCAGTCACACTCCACAATGATACCAATAGGACTAGCAATGTTGGGGCTGGAGGACCTGATAGCAATGCAAGTGCCACAACTTCAACCACAACAACAACAAAACAACAACAACAGGCTGCACAGAGGAGACGCAGGAGGAGAAGGAGGGCAAGGCAGGGCCAGCAAGCCCCACCAGCACAGCCTGTGCCACCACGGAGGCAGCCCCCAATCCCACGCATCAGAGCCAGTCCATTCAACCTCACCGCTGAGCAGATCCACACCCTGTACCGACTGGACCGGGACACCATCACCACCATTGTGGACATGATACACAACGACATTGTCAGCATGATTGAAACACCCACCGCCATCCCCCGCTACTGAAGGTAGTGTCCGTGCTCCTCTTCCTGGCCACAGGCACCTACCAGCACACAGTGGGGCACTTGCATGGCATATCACAACCATTATTCTCATGTACACTGATCCAAGTGCTCGATGCCCTCCTCAAGCACACAGACGACCACATCTCATTGCCACGGTCTGCCCAGGAGATTGCTAACACCAAAGTGGGTTTCCATGCACTAGCTGGCATAACTGGTTGCATTGGTGCAATCGACTGCACCCATGTGGAATTGGTAGTCCCACATGCCATGGAGGTACCGTACCGCAACCGTAAACTATTTCACTCAATCAACGTGCAAATGCTCTGTGACTCCAACAGGATCTTCACACATTGTTGTGCCCGATTCCCCGGATCAACCCATGATTCAATGGTCCTGAGGAACTCCACAATACCACGCTACATGGAGCGACATGCAGGCCCAAGATCCTGGCTACTCGGTGAGTCTAATGTCATGACCATGGAAATGCGAAGTGGGTAGGTGATCGACGTACCAATGCATACTTCACCTGGCAGAAAGGGGGGGGGGGTGATGCATACTTCACCTGGCTGCGACTAGCAGTAGCCAGGCCATACCCTGAGGCAGCACTTACGTCATCTGACAACTGTATACATGATGCCTGACCTAAGCAGCCCTAACATGGGAATGAAGGTGTGTCCCAACCATGACACAACCATCTGCAAGTGTATTGTACAAAATGTGACAACATTGACTCCAACGAATAGCAGCTACATGCACGTCACCAAACACCATCTACTGATAGGCCTGTCCCCCATAACTGCGCACAAAGGAGGCACATGACGGACAGGAACATCAATACACCACAACACAGACAGCAAGGCCCAGAAACTGTCCACATTGACATCAGTATTGTTCACTGGGGTCATAATGTGCCAGACATCAATGTTGCAATCATGTGAGCGTTGACCTCACAGGACACGTGCCAGGTCACCTACAATACAGCCTGAACAGACACAGTGGATGTGCACTCACAAGGCACTTGTCACCCATTCAATGTGACTTGGCATGCAAAACAGTACATGGAAGCCATGAACATATACCGGTTGCATAGTGTGAATCCATTAGTGCGACTAAAAGTGGTGCAAAGTAACAGTCTAATGCAAGGCATGGCGTCACGTCATGTTCAGTAATCATTCTCATCCCTGACACATACATTGTTGTCCACTTACAGGTGATGCAGGCTATCCCCTGAAGAGGTGGCTCCTTACACCAGTCCGGAACCCACAGAACCAGCATGAGGAGGACTCCAACCGTGCCCATGCACGTACCCATGTGGTGATTGAGCAGGCATTTGGCCTACTGAAGGCACTTTTCCGCTGCCTCTGCAGGTCTGGCGGGGCACTCCTGTACCGCCATGAGAAGGTTGCGGAGATTGTCATGGCATGTGTCATGCTACACAATATGTGCGTCAGACGAAATGTGCCCCTGCCCCCTGACGCAGACCTGCAACCACCTGGCGATGAGGATGATGAGGGTGGGGATGGTGCAGTACCTCAAGGAGGCAGCGATGCACAGAAGGGGCATGAAATGCGTCAGAATCTCATTGACCAATGCTTCTAGCACACACGTCGTGTACGTGTGACATGGAGAGGGCACTCGGGCCAATGTGTGTGTCTTGAAAATGCACACTGCGGACTATTCAACAATAAAGCACACATACGCAATGAGCAATGTCCACACATATGATTTGTGCAAAACGAAAAAGTGTATTGTGATTTCAAAAAGGAATGACACCCCCTCCACCCTCCCACCTCCCCCCTGAACACCCCAACACACCCCCTCCACCCTCCCACCTCCCCCCTGAACACCCCAACACACCCCCTCCACCCTCCCACCTCCCCCCTGAACACCCCAACACACCCCCTCCACCCTCCCACCCTCCACCCTCCCACCTCCCCCCTGGAATCCCTATAAAGGTGTGGTACTGTCTGTGCAGCAGTGTGTGAAGGAGTCCTGCTCAACTGTCCAGCCACTACTGACAGTCCCCTCCCCTGGCCCCCGAGGCACCCCTGCTGCGCAGATTCCTCCCAGATCTGCGGATGGGACTGCTCTGTGCCGAGCTGGTTGATGAGGAGGGTCCTGGCTGCATGATTAGACGCGTGTCCCTAATAGCCTGTACTAGTTCTGTGAGGACGTGCCGCACAGCAGCGAGCTCTGTACAGATGTCCTTTGTGGAGGACTCAATGGCAGCCGTGACTCGGTCCGCGCTTCTCTCCATGTCAACCCTTGCACCCCACACTCTGCTACGTGTTCATTAAGGAGGGTGGATAGCTGCTGCTGGCGGGTGAATATCTCTTGCTGGGTCTGCTGGTTGTGCTGGCTCATGGCCATGTCCATTGGGCTGCTCGCCTCAGGCTGCGGGGATGGGGTGGCTGGCCAATCCTCGGCCTCCGAATGCCCCTGTGTGGCATCCGCCTGCAGGGGGGTTAGGGATGTGTGGGGGGAATGTGGGTGGGCAGTGGGGCTTCCATCATCGATGTCCTCGATGCTCCCTGCCTCACTGTCTGAGGATGCTGCTATGGCAGCATTTTCCCCCAGGGTGCTGCTCGCAGCAGAGCCTGTCCCTTCGGTGGGCACAATTGTTGACGTGTGCGGTGCTGCTGCTGCGTGTCCGATGACTGTTGTGGTGGCTGTCACTGGCCTGGCCTCTTCCCCTGGCAGGGTTTGTGGCTGCTGGTGTGTTTTTCCAGGGACGGCTGAGGTGGAGGCTTGCGGCCTTGCCACTGTTGTCCTGGCCCTCTTGGTGGCTCTGGAGGCAGTGGTGTCCTCATCTTGGAGGTCTGAATCAGAGCCTGTGGTGGAGCAAAGGTGGGATACTGTTATTGATGGGTCTGCGGACATTGGCCGTGCATTGTGACGAGTGACATCTTAACAGTAGGTACATGCAGAACATTTCCGGCAGGGGCATACAGGTTTTGTGCTTTTGTGTGGAAGTTGCATGGTGGTATGTGGGTGCCAGCAGTTAGGGTGTGCATGCTGCATGTGTGCAGGGTGTATTCCGGATGTGTCTGTGGGCATTCTCCTGCCGATGTGTTGCATATGCACTATGGGTCAACATGGTACTTCACATGATTGAACTTTGTTGCTTTTAGCATGGCTTGATTTGGCCACCTACCTGCATCTCCAGATGTCGGGGCTCCTCTCTCCATCCCTCCGACTCCTTCGATGCTCTCCATCCCAATGGTGGAGGCACATATTTCTTCCCATGCCTCAAGCTTGATGGGGGATTCTGATCCACCCCCAGTTGCCGTCCCCAGGTTCCGGTTTGCTGAGAGTATGCTCCGGACCCGTAGCCTCAGATCGTCCCAGCGCTTTCTGCACTGCTGTGCAGTGCGGGGTACGGCCCCCACCGCACTGACACGCTGTGCCACCAAGGCCCATATGGCCTTCTTTTGGACTATTGCCGGCCTGGTCATCTGCGTTGAAAATACTACTGCAGCATTGTCCTGCAGTGTCTCGGCAAGCATGGTGAGCTCCTCACGTGTAAAGCGGTCCTGGCGCTGCCGGTCGCATGCCTTCTTCACAACTTTTGGCATTATCGGGTGGGTAATAGGGTGGGTGATGGGTTTGGAAAGGTTTCAGGGTCGGATCTGGTATGGTTGGGGAGGATGGAAATGGATTGTGTTTTTAAAGATGGCCGCCGTGCTCCTTCCCGTTCCGCCGCGATGACGCTACTTCCGCTTCCGCTTAATTGCGGTCACCGCTAAATACGGTCACCGCTAATTACGGTCACCGCTAATTGCGGTCACCGCTATGATGGGTGGCGGTAGTGCACCATGCGCAGCGTACGATGCCGGTAGGGGCCATTTTGGGGTCTTTTACGGCATTGCGTTCTTTGCATTACCGCCATGGCGTAATGCACGTGCGCGATGGGTCGGAATGTGCCGCACTTTACGCCATCCGGCCATGGCGTAAACGTTAATTACGCCATGGCGGTAATGTTCGGTACTTACCGCCAGGGTCGTAATGAGGCCCTATGTATCAAAATATTGTTAGCATAAAACACACGTGAGGACGAACACACGGGTACATCTCAATAGCCAAACACGATTTAAACATTGTGTGTAACAATCAAACGACAAGTATTCGACCAGTGATGATCTAGTTCGATGGAGCTGTCAGTATCCAGACCTCTGGCTCTGCATGGACTGCCATGAATGGTTGTATTGGAGAGGAGTCATCCGCATCTCCCTGAAACACAGTACTTGCATTAGTATGCTTTTCAATATTGGAAACATAACACACGCTTGGGGTCGACGGCACAGGTACATATAAAGAGATAACCACAAATGATGCATTGTCTAAAACAATCAAGGAAAATCTAAATATGATCGCATTTCATCGACTTATTTCTCCGATTTATTTACATCTGCATCATCTAAATTGGATGTTGTGATTGTAGTGGAAGCTTCGTCGTCTCCCTGAAACACAGCACTTGCGTTAATAGGGAATAGGGAAGAAAGTATAGCAAATGGAATCACGTTATATGATCACGCATGATGGAGCTGTCAGTATCCATACCTCGTGCTGCTGAAGAATATCTATGGATGTTGCAAATGTAGTGCGCACTTCCGAAAGCTGTTGCGCCGATTCGTATACGCATGGTCCCGCTTCCACTTCCCCTGGAATTACTTGAATGTCAGGCTCTGCATCAAGTGCAGGGGTTGACGCTCCATCAACTGCCTGAAACATAGTACTTGCATTAGTGAGGATTACAATAGTGAAAACATAACACACACCTGGGGTCGACAGCACAGGTACATATCAACGGCTAACCATGAATGAAACATTGTGTAGAACAATCAAACGACAAGAATTCCAGCTCTGATGATGACGCTCGATGGAGCTGTCAGTATCCATACCTCCTGCTGGTGAAGAACATCTAGAAATGTTGTAGATGTGGCGGACGCTTCAGCATCTCCCTGAAAGACAGTACTTGCATTAGTATGGATAACACTAATTATAACTGAAAACAAACACCAGTGGACGATAACTAAGGTGTATATCAATTGGAAAGCACTAACCAAACATTCGGTAAAATAATTACACGATAAAATAAAACTATTACTTGACACGCATAAAACAAGTCTGTAGCGGATTAGCCTAGTAAGATTACCTGATACGCGCTAGAAGTGGTTGATAACTGCGACCACGTCAAGGATGTAGAATGTTCTTGCTTCAGATTCAAGGGATAGTCAAGAAGTTGTAAAGGTAAATTAATGATTGATAATGAAATGCCAATATTAAAAATAGCCATGCAAGCCGACAGAATACTTGAAAAATGCTCAATACAGCACAGTTCCCTGTTCCCATGTATATACATTGCATTTGTGGGTTATGAAATCGAAAAAGAATATATTGATAAATGTCATTATTAAAAAACTATACACTCATATCAATATCGAAATTATTACAAGGGATAGAACACCTACAATATCAATTCATCCGTTCGGCTACCTACACACTACCGCAAGGCCTAAAGCTAAATCCGGACACTTGACTCACCGGTGGCGGAATGTGGACGAATAGAGTGGGAATAGCGTTTTCGAGCAATTTCCGTGTCGTTCGCCGTTTATTCTACTTTGTTACCCAAGATGTTGTGTACAAGGAAAAAGTGCCGGCTGCAGATGCGGTATCGATCACCCCTCTTGTTCTGTAAGACTTGTTGGACTCTACTTTCCAGCTCATCCAGTGGATATCCGCACTGTCTGACCCATTCTCTTATTCGATCAACAGTTTTCGGGAATACATGCATTGTAGTGCCTTCAGATTTCGCATGGGTCTTCGAAGGGCAACCGCTAATCGAACAGGCAGGCAATGTTGATAAATCTGAAAAGTAAATATCGACATTATTATACAATCTTCAAGAATAAAGATTTGATACAAAAGTAAATGAATCATACAATGATCAATGCAAGGTTTGTTTTGGTCGCAGGAACTATACCAGTTCATTATGTGCGGCTTAGTATTTGCATAAGTTGCAGAAATGTATAAATGATGCGACTAAAATCTGAACATGTGACTCGTCCCTTGGATGTTCTGTCTTGCACGAGAAGGAAACATGCTTACATTATAGACTCGACCCCCGAAGGATGCAATTCGATGACAATAGACACAGATGAAAATAAATAGATCTATTGATAGCATAGCATTGGAAACTCAAGTCAATAGCACTGAGACCAATGAACATCGCACTATTGTGTACTCTACTCGCAAATAGATAGAAATTTAAAAATCTGCGAAATATGACTAGGATACATGGCCTTACCTTGACCAACAAACAGTTGGATTCAGCAAGCAGAGCAGTATGTTGCAGGAGAATAGGTGGGTGGCCACAGGCAGCACACTGATGGGTTTGCTCTAAGCGCTCACAGAAGTTCACGGATAGCACGACGATGAGCAGATTAGCGTAGATCTCAGTGGTTGCCAGGTAACACGTTCAGGAGTTGACTTGCAAAGCACAAAGATGTTCTCATGAGACATATCAAGTGGTTTATAAAGTATTAGAAACAGGGGTGTGTTTGTGAATGAATGACGTATGTATGTTGTGTTCTTAGGGGGGGCGGCCTGCTTCAAGGGGAGGCCTGGCTGGAGACACGGGGTCTGAGGAGGCCATGTGACCGATGGCCCCTTGGCGTGGGATACCTTTTGAAGTGTACATGCAGTTTGGCACCTTGGCCGTTTGCGCCCGTCACAGCCCCCCATGCCAGCGCTCATCCCCGGGTGTGAACCGCCTTTGATAGAGGGGGGTGGGATGGAAGGGCCTGGGGCATGCAGATAAGGCACAGGAAGACTGCTGAATGGAGACACACTTATGTGGATTGCAGGGGGGCGGCCTGCTTCAAGGGGAGGCCTGGCTGGAGACACGGGGTCTGAGGAGGCCATGTGAGCAATGGCCCCTTGGCGTGGGATACCTTTTGAAGTGTACATGCAGTTTGGCACCTTGGCCTTTCGCGCCCCTGACAGCCCCCCCATGCCAGCGCTCATCCCCGGGTATGAACCGCCTTTGATAGAGGGGGGTGGGATGGATGGGCCTGGGGCGTGCAGATAAGGCACAGGAAGACTGCTGACTGGAGACACACTTATGTGGATTGCAGGGGGGCGGCCTGCTTCAAGGGGAGTCCTGGCTGGAGACACGGGGTCTGAGGAGGCCATGTGAGCAATGGCCCCTTGGCGTGGGATACCTTTTGAAGTGTACATGCAGTTTGGCACCTTGGCCTTTCACGCCCCTGACAGCCCCCCATGCCAGCGCTCATCCACTGGCGCGAACCGCCTTTGATAGTATATCGTTGCTTATCAATAACAAATGCCACATACCAGAGATTCTTCTGAGCACAGACCCACACTTCAACCGGTGTATTATAGTGGTCAAGACCCTAAGGCCTGTATAATCCAATGGTAATTGTTAGTATAGATATATGTGTGACTTTTATAGAGACATAACCTACTGAAAGACTTTGAACAAGTGTTATTTAGTGCATGCATTATCGAGAATATGTTATGTTAGCTTAGATAGATAGTGACCACCCTGCTTCACAGCGACCAGACCTTCACCCATTCGGAGCACAGATGTCTGACGTCCATACTTGAATGGAGACACACTTGATTCATTTAAAAAATTGAAACAACCGTTGTTAAAATATATGTGGTGTTTTATTTTGTATCTTATTTTCATGACACAAAAATAAAAGACTTTAAAGATTATACAGGTCAGGTTGCAGCACAGCGAGAGAAAATCCCCTGTACTGACCGCTGTCACTCTGGAATGTTTCTCTAAAGGCACGAACGGCACAGGCGGGTATCACTCTTCGAATGCGGTGTCCAAGCCTCCCGTGGAGCCACCATGTAAAGGAACGATAGGCCACCAGCCCGTACCACCTGTGAAAAGGAATGAAACAAACTGTTTTTAAATGACCAAGATAAGTTTAATAAATGTTTGTTGTCAATGAAAATTCTTGTAACTAATGGCATTCTGCACGGACAAATGCTATCTAGACAATGCACACTATTGAACGACTTACATGCGTTACAATGATATGTAGATGTAATTTTGGATATAGTAGAAGAACATGAAATAGGAGTGGCATGACAAGCAGAGTATACTTACTCATTGCTCGGATTACGAGGACGAACAGTTGCGCGAAGTTCGCGCATAAGCACCATCATTATTCTCAACACGGCCCGTGTGAGGCAGGCTGCCCTGAAGTCTGGCAGCTCGGTGATGCATTGCGGTCGTGGCTCGCCTTCCGAAATGTAGGCCAGGCATCCCGAGTTTTCTCGGCAGCAGCAGTTCTCGTCCTCGGTTGGCATTAGCTCGCACCGATTGCATTTGCACCAGGTGGAGACGCCGTCCATGCGAATAGGCCCAGGCTCTTCATCTGTTGATTCGTCCTGCCAACTGCCGTCCGAATCCCCATCGTTTTCACGTGCTTCCCTTTCCAGTAGTTCCTCCTCGGTATACTCGGGTTCATACATGTAGGGCATTATCGTAGCCATTGTGTGGTAAACAAAGTAAAATAATTTACCGAGATGGTACAGGTGTTCACACGGGCTACAAGCGGCGAAGGTAGCTGACCAGAGCACACAAACGAGTCACAGAATACTCTAAGTAACACAGAGAGAGGAATGGAATCGAAAATCTGCTGCTGTGTGTTGTGAAACGGTCTGTTTATACTTATTGAGGAAAGAGGCGTCCTGCCATTTCCATGGCGACACGTCATTAGCTGAAGCGCAGCGAATGTTGACACAAGACGTGCATTGGCGTTGGGAAATGGGCGGTACGAGTCTGCTGATGACAGGCTCAGGGGCGGGGGATATGATTTAGTGCCGCAAAAGCAGGTTAGCCAGGGCGATGGGGGAAATGATAGGATTATCACAAAATGGCAGCTCCCTGGTGCTTGTTTTCGCGTGCGTTTAATGGACGAAAACTCAGGTAAGGTCCATAGGAAAGTTTTCTAAAATCGAGCCACTTAGGCTTAAAAAAACATGGCCGACCCGTAGGGACAATAAAAATGTTTACTAGACCATGCATTTAAGCACACTCTCTGATGCTCAGGCGATTGTCATTTTAACGCAAAGCCACACGCAGCGTCCTGGACAGGGCTTCCTGTTGCCTTTAATGACCTGCAAGTACTCCTTTCTTTTATCAACAGCATACCCTTTGGAGGTGTGTGTACAGGCATTTTGCAGTGCTGGGCTCTTTCCATATGAAATACCCGTTGAAGGCTTGTTATCTAGCAAAGAGGTAATCGCAGGGTATTTAAGGCAAAGTTTAGTCATGATGGAAAAAACGATTGCCTTATATGGGCATGCAAATAGATGACTGCATGCTGAAACGTTGTGACAAAAGTAATTAAGTGATATTTCTACAGTGGTATATTAAAAAAAAATCATGCTGGTAGTATTTTGTATCCTGTGACTTTATTTTTCTATTGAGGATGTGGAAAATAAAGATACAATATTCTCTTGGCTTGACATCTTTCTCCAAGGATTTTCATATTGTAAGGTTGCTTTAATATGAGATATCTGCGTTTTGCTATCAGAACTCTGATATTCTATTCCAGTGGGCATGCAGTCTTGTTTTTTCCCTTTGGATTCTGGGACTTTTTTTCTTTCCCATTTGAAATATAAGAAAATTGCAAGTTGCAGAATTCCAAGCAAACGCAGAACTGGATAGCCTTCTAATGAATAGCCATGGGAAGCATGAGACATCTGCTCTATAAGACAGTATTGTTGAAGGCTGTGAAATACTTATTTAGAAATGTGTGTTAAGTTGAGCGTAGAATGTATGTGTTCAAGAGCTTACACAAGACTAAAAATCTCAGCTTCACTGTATAACCTAAGTGTTTTCCTGAGCCAGTAATGTAATCAGTTCTTGTATTGAGGACAGACCTAAGCAGAGCCAGCATTAATGTCCTCCCCTATTCCTGCCAGTCACCAAAGTTGTGTCCGCCATCAAGAGTACTTCCCCACAGGAGAATGAGTCAAACTCCTGGCTATGCCATGTTCTGCTAGGTCTTGTATAGCACGCAGTCAACCATTTTCAATGTTTATTGACATTTCTGGATCGGCAAGAGGTGGGGTATGAGGATAATTTAGGAGCTGGACAAGGTTGCTTTGCAGCATTGTTGATGTTGCATATTTTAGATGATAGGTGTCTCTGTAGTTTGTACATTTTATTTATTGTGTGAGTTCACTGGAGCAGTATCTAATGAGTGTTCCAGTTTGGTGACATACATTGTGTGATTGTGGTGTCTGCCGGAGTGGTGTGCTAGTCTACTATTTGGGGAAATGTAGTGTGGACGCATGCCTTCTGGTGGTGTGTATTCCATGTGCAACATGTGTTGTTCCTGTGGGGTGTTGTGTTTAGAGGTGCATTGTGGGTTAGGGTGGGTTATATGACGACTTTCAGGTGCTTTTTGTTGCCATATCTTGCACAACAGAGCACCTAATAACTGGGGACAACGTACCTTTTTCACATTGGCAACATCACTGTTGGTCACATTTATTTTCTTACATCAATGCCTTGTTATGCCATATGCAATTTTAGGCTAAGTCTCAGGGTTTCTAATCAGTTTCCCAGGACCTCCCTAATGACTGTCCACTGGCTAAGATACTCCAATTGTTGCACCGCATACATGCAACATGCTCTACTCCTGCAACTAGTCCAGGTTTTAACTTTGTATTCTTTTACTTTTAGTCCCGGATTTAGAATATGGAAACCCAGAACTGCAAGGCCCAGATTCTAAAGTTAAATCCGGACTGACCTAGATTCTCCCAAATAGAATGAGGCATGTTGGCAAGTATCGGAGCACCCAGTCGTACATGTGAGCATGTAGTTGGATGTGGAGCTTCAACTAGAAACTGACACAGCAACCATGCATCACATGCTAAGCACCAGATAATCGATGGGCCAGAGGAGAAACTCACAGGGGAGCCAATGATCAGAGAGCTGATGGACCAGATGAGCCATGGATCAGAGGACAGCGACTCGCCAATGACCAGAAAAATGTCTCATCAGGGAATCAAAGACCAGAGGCGCAACATACTAGAGGAGCAACTCACAAGGGCATAGCTGCCCAAAGGGCTAGTCGTGCATGATACCATGACCGAGTCTTTGATTTTCACTTGTGTGCTGGTACTGAAGGCCCATACCTATCACGGGTAGGACAGAAAAGGACAGACAAAGAGGCTCAGCATACATGCCAACATTTTGCACCACCTGGGAGGGAAAGCTACAGAAGGCAGGAGATATTGTATTCTCACATTGCATTACATTGGGATACACATTTATTTTAGATGTGAGAAAATAAAAAACAGCAACATTTTTGATTTATGAAATCGGGAGACTCCGGTCAAAATTGGGATGGTTGGCATGTATGGTCCAACATTCAATGGGAAATCCCTGAACTGGCCCCATAGCCGGCATTAGGGCATGGCCTCCCGGTTGACCACCCGGGGCAACATTAGGTCCCAGCCAAGCCAGCTCAGGGGAGTCTTTTAAGGTCTCCCCGAGCTGGCGTGGTGGGAGAAGGCACGGGAGGCACCCTATTGAAAGCAGGGCAGGCACCCTAATTAAATGCGCCCTTGCATTCGGTTGTGGGGTGCATTTAATATCAATAGGGCCCTGATGCTTTTGCATCAGAGCCTATTGAAAAATGTGGCAGCACCCCCTTCCAGTCCTGCATGACGTGCGGCGTGTGGGGCGAGGGAGTATGCCACATTTTTGTTTTGCTGCCCAGGGCGCTGCCTTCACTGTCCCACATTGTCAAACATGGCGTGGGGCTACCTGGCAGTTACGCAAGGGAGCCAAGGAGCACATCAGTGATGGAATCAAGAAGCCAAGGTCCAAAGGAGAGAGACTCACCAGGAGCCAGTTGGGGCAACGAACCAGAGAATCCAATGACTTGCTTTTAAATACCATAGATAAAAGAAATGAAAACGAGATACATTTTAGAAAAAAGTTATTACAGTAAACTATGTTTGTTCTAGCACAAAATTCTGTGTTCTCCCTATGTATGTTTATGCTATTGTATCGTGTTTCTTACTTTTGAGAACAATTCACAGAGTCATAGATGTGTGCTTGTTTATTCCTGCTTATTTGGTTGGGAGGCAGCTTGTTTTCGAAGGACATTCAGCATATTTTTTCCTTCCGACCTGACAACTGAAGGAGTGTTGCCATGTTCGCTTATCATAAGAGACTTTGGGCTTGTTTTGCATATAATATTTGCAGGTTTGTTGTCGCGGTTTTTGTCCTATTGTCTAACCATCAGTGCGCGTGTAATTGGGCTTGTTTACGTTGCCCATTACATGTCGCTAGCTTCACAGAGTGTCCTGCAACGGGCTGTTGAGAACCCTTTATGACCAATTAATTACACCTTTGTGTTTCTCCCGGGTGTTCCCTGTAGTACTGTATTGCTCATCGCCCGTGTGTTTCCTGATGTCCCCTCCATCCCATGTAAAGCTGCGTGGTTGACTTGCAAGTCTTCTTTTAACACCGGTCCTTTAGTTTTTATCAGCCGATCAACATAACTTTAACAGTTAAAATGCCTTTTGCTGCTGGTCACCCCGGTAGGCATAAACTGATTTCCCATGTGCCAACCATTGCAGGTTATTCTGCTTTATTTTCCTGCCCTCTCTACCTTATTTTTGCTTGCAATTTAAATTAAGCCTCATTATGCTGGTTAATGCCACACATCCAGTGTTTGGTAACTGTCTCAATTTTGCTTAGGTAAAAATTGATGTACGCATATATGTGCAATGTAGTGGATTTAGAGATTTCCAAGCTTACAAATGTTAACAAAGTGCACCAATTTCCTGTTTGTGTTAAATATCGTATATGTATTTAATGATGGTAAAATGGTTCTTGTACCTGCTAACTGGGTCAGATAGTTTCAGAGCATCTGTGATTGTGAATGTCTGTGACAATTTGCCCGCTCTTGTTCCTCCCTTGAACTTGACTGTGATCTCCACCAGCTTACTGTTCTAACCACCCCCAGAAATTGTCTCCTTGAGCCACACCTGCTTACAGTAGTACTACATTGAAAGATGAAAGATAGGTCCTTTGATATGAACTGATGGATATTGGGAGGAAGGGGGCGAGAAGTTTAAAGTATATCTATGGACTCCCCTACATTGGGTGGGTGGGGAGCACCTCCTTTTGAGCAGTGCAACTGACGTGCAAATTGATCCACACTAGAGGAAATTGTTAAGCCAATTTCCCTTCCTCCCCCCAGAGGAGCAAATCACAATGGGAATAGCTGTTCAGTGTGCCCGTTTCATGCATGATGATATGAGCCAGTCCTTGATTTTCATTTGCATGCTGGCACTTGTAGGCCATACCTATTACGGGAAGGACACAACTGTCAGTTCAGCATTCAATGGGAAATTGCCCAGGCTGGCCCACATTGTCAGACATGACAGGAGATACCTGGGAACTATGCAAGGGAGCCAAAGTGCAGAGGAGTGACGGACTCAAGAAGACGAGGCCCAAAGGAGAGTGACTCCCCAAAGACCAGTTAGGCGACTGAGCAGAGAAACCAATGATATACTTTCAAATAACATATATAGAAGAACAGAAAACAAGACATACTAAATGTCAGAAAAATGCAATTATAACAAAATAATTTTGTTCCAGTTTTCTCTATGTATTTTTATGCTTTTGTGTTATGTTTCTTACGTTTGAGACCTATCCACAGCGTTTTAGGTATGCACTTTTTTTTTCTGCTTATTGGATGGGTGTCATCTTCTTTTGGGCTTGTTTTGGAAGGGCATTCAGTATATTTTGTCTTTCCTACCTGGCAACACTGATGACCTGCTGATGCTTTGTAGGGTCTTAGATCGAAGGCCAGTAGGGTATAGCCGAGAGCATACTCGTTACATGTAATTGAGACCGGTGCATCCCACATGTGCTTCCCCATGACAGCCAGCAGGCCCATGTATTCCCTGATTATGTTCAGAACTCCAAAGTTAGGAGCATATATTTTGGCAGGGATCAGGACACCGATACTGTTTCAACAATACCCATGATGATTATTTTTGGAAGCTGTCCCAGGAACAGGCTGTCTTGACTGGCACCCCGGCTGCCGGTAGAAATGCTGAAGACTTTAAGGGCGGCTCTATCCAAAGGATAGTTCACATTAGATATCAGCAGCACCTCTGCGTGTGCCAGTCTAATGGTTGGTGAGATGCTTACATGTTTGACGAATGAACTAGCAATATGATGACTAGTTTGTATTGTTCGGCATTGCAACACATAAGACAGAAAGTGTTCTTGTTTCTGGATAGTTTCACTTTAAGGTCAGCACTGTTGATCAATATTTTATCCAGGAAGAAAAGGTCAGTTTGAAGATGGCCTTGTAATACGAATACTCTGCTGTTTCTACCTTGAAAAGCTCTCCTCGCGAAACCCTTGTTATCACTGTCCAGAGCCATGTTGTCAAAATGTCCTGCATTGTTACCATAAAAGAGGCCTGCCGAGAGCTGCTCATCCAGGACATCATTGGCATAGTTTAGAAGGCTCTCCATGTAGGCCCTGTAGGCGTAGATATTATCACTCTGCATTATCATTCGATCGCCCAACTTCACGTCCACTTGGTTGAACATGGTGGCTATCGGGTTGGCGATCGTGGCCACTCGTGCTGTAGCTGTGATGTTGATCCCATACGCCTTTCATATTTTACAGGCTAGGTGCAGTAGCGTGCCGTTCAAATCCAGATACATGTTGGTTGACCCCGATACAAAGAATTCTATGGGTGATAGTGGCAATAGAGCCACCAGGGACGAGACTTCCATGTAGAAACTTTTATCGATGCTGGTCTGGGTCGGTGGTACTGTGAAAAGATCAAGCTCCGATTTCACACATTCCCCAGAGGCTCTGTGTATGAAAGCCATTGTTCTTTTAAAGATATAACCACCCTTGTCTCTTCTAGGGATTACACGCTTCTTCTTCTTACTTGGATGTCCATGCCAGTCTTTTTATCTGCTTTTCTTGGTGGATTTCGGGGGGCAGCACAGCAGGGACGCTGACCTCTTCTTCGTAACACTCCTACATGGTTTATAAATGAGTCCTGATCCATACTGGCACTTCTTTTTCTGTTTGGTGAGGCGCTCAGCAACCGCCATTATCACGCTTCCTATGATGTCTTTTGCGATATTGGTGGCTGCTGTTTTCACATGTGGTTTAGCCAATTCAAAGCCACGATGTAGGAAGGACATTGCATCTAAACAGACCTATAAAGATACTGCTGTACCCCTCACCATATATTACGGGGGTTCTGCTAAAATATGGCTGATTGCCGTAACCAGCCTGTTTCATGTAATGTTACAAATAGGCCCCGGGGTCTCCATATTTCTTCACCACAGCCATTATAATGCTGTTTTATTAGTCTTTCAGCTGGAGCGGTCTGAAGTGCAGTCACAGCTAGATTGTTCCCTATTTAAATGATGCAGACTGCACCTGGTCGTCTCTTATCTATGTGGGACACAGGGACGTAATCAGGCTTGTTGTATTGAATGCTCACAATATCGTTGCTGTTCCCTTTAATCTCCATGGTTCTAAGCAGTGGGACAACGCTATCTCCCACCATTTGATACTTCATGATATCACTGTAAAGCAGTAAGCGGTCAAAAGAAAAAACGTTAATATTGGCACAGGCATTGTCCCACAGTTTTTTACCTCCAATGTTTTGCACGCTTCCCAATATGTTATGCAGTCTTCTTGTTGTTGAAAACCTAACAGATGCATCCAGACCCCTTAAAAAAACGTTCCGCTTATGCGGGTCTAGGTGTAGCGTCATATTGCCATACTGACTGATACGGCTTTGTTGATGACTCTGACAAGATCCTGTATATTTGGATAATATCCCTTGGCACTTGGCCAGAACCTCAGAGGGTTTGTTTATTTTATGATAAACGTGGCTTCCACAGGGGCTAAAGTGTCCCACTATCGGACGTACAGAACTTCAGTGAGTGCCATTGCCCCTGCACATTTACAGGTTTGTCCAGCTTCACAGTAAAGTTGGATTTTTCGTTCCCTGGGATTGTCTTGGCTGAAGCATTGCTGGGAAGCATAATATAGAAAGGTGCAGACTCCATGCCGCCCTGTTACCAGCGTGCACCCAACTGTTGAATATGTCAGGACACCCCAGCTATTTGACTAGATACTCATTCTTAGTCATCGACCTTTACTCTTTATGGCATTTTTGATTCCATAAACTCTCTGTTGGTCTTTACTAACTTTCTGGATCTCCTCCCTGTAAAAACAACTTGAACCACCTCGCCCGAATAGTCAATTAGTGTGTATAAATAGAGGCCCTCCCTTTGAATCACTCCATCTACGATAAAGGTCTTGTCACTGTATTTCTGCTCATATCCTTTTTTAAAGATGCCCTTGTGTTTTGAGATCCACACATGATCACCCTTTTTAAGAGGCATACGTTTTGTCTTTTTAAAAAGTATTTCACTATGCAGTTTTTTCCAGACCTCCAGTGAATTCTGCAGCATTACGCCAGTGGGGGTGGTTTTATGGTGGTTTTATTAGATCTTTGATGCGTATTGTTATAAACATGTATACATGTGGGTAACACCTCCACATATCTACGGCTGTTTTTAGCCATGAAAAATCACCAGAGCCATGTTTCCAAAGTTTGTATAAAACGTTCTACAATAGAGGCTTTAATTTCAGAGTATGTTACAAAGTAATGCACCCTGTGTTGCTTTATACCAGCTTTTTTTTAAAACTCCTGTAGTTTAGCTGGGACTCTGGCTTCGTTAAATATGCAATTAAAAGCCGTCGCCACAATGTGACCTGTCTTGTTCTTTAAAGCCGCAACATAGGCATATTTTTCTAGAATGTCAATGATGGTTAGAATATAGCACAAACCATCGTTCTCTTCACAGAACTGACTCAAATCCATAATATCTGCCTGCCAGGTTTTATTAACATATTTGTATTAACATTTAAAATATGTATTTTTATTCAAAATATATTCACATTAAAGTACTGGAACAATCCGTGTTGCTACAGGCTCTATAGTACATGCGATTACTGCACAGACATCATGACACCTGGTTTTCAAGTTGGTTTGAACGGCACTATTATAATTGTTCTTTTCTAATTGTTCTTTTATAACACGCTTAATACCAACAAGTGGTTTCTAAACGTGGGATCGGGATTCAAATCTGTTTTGCACTGCATTGTCTTGCTTCCAACACAAACGTGTTGCCCCTGAGATATCCTTCCTTCCCTATTGATAGTATCTGGTCAGCTTGGTGCTCTTCACCCCTGTACACAGGACCCTGTTTTTTTCATGTGCCAGAGGGGCAGAATCAATCTCTGGAGCCTGCAAAACCCTAGATTTTCAGTCCATGTCTCCTGCACCCATATTGGCCACGGATGGTTGCTCCAAAACCACACCATTCTCATCCTAAAACTCTTTGGTTTCATAGTCGGCCATGAAATCCAGAGCATCTTCCATCCCATCATACACCATGAAACAATCAGAAATATGACTATCATCGTAACCCCTTGGGCTTCCATGGGGTGTTTTCCTCTCATTGTAACTGTAGCTGGTAATAATCGTTACCTGAATAGCCCCTGAAAGATGAAAGAGCGTGTGTGTTTCCCAGGCCTACCACAAAGGCTATATATCCGAGTTGTAAGCCCATCCCCCTATGCCATCATAGCCCTTTAGATCAAGATGTATATGAAAAATTCTTGGGGTTCTTAAAATATATAAAATGTATTTAAAAAATATTGGGGTTCTTATCAAATGTTCAACAACTTTAAATAAAAAGAATCCAAAATCTATTAACTATATTACATTTTGAATAACAATTACTTTGGTTCAATGAAATTGCTGTCAAAAACTTTGGGGGGCTTATCAATTTGATATAAAATGTATATGCGCTTCCTATCACATCTGGGCGGAACACTGCTGAGACGTCAGCACTGCATCACTGTGCAGAACCCTAGATTCACAGTAACTGTCTTCAGAGCTCACTTCACCCTCAACGCTCGTCCAGGCAACACCGCCACCCGCTTCTCTTATCTTTATACCAAATCATCTCAAATAGTATCAAAAACATCCCACTTTATATAAAATATACATTTGATATAAAATCAATATTATCTTTAATATCTTTTTTATATCAAATGTATATCAAGTGTATATCAAAGCATATCAAAAGGGGGCAGAACTAAGACTGGAAACAGGGGGCATGTCCACCTGTCAACATTTTGATGGAGACAAAAGTGGGATCCTTCTACCACTCAGACTTGTTCTCCAGTGTGACTCTGCATGCATGTTGCTGCATCTAGTACATATTGGGGGAGGTGCAAAATATATACTTCTCATGATGGAAATGTAGTTAAGCTTTGCAGCCAGATGTTTTCTTGGATGGAAGAAGTGAGGGAGAAGAGTGACCCCTGTGATATTAACAGATGTTGTGCATGATGGGTGGAGACGTGCTCTGATCATGGTGCTGCAAAGATATCCTTGTGGTTAAGAGTAGAGTGAGCCTGGCTGTGATCTTGGGTATATAGACGTTTCCATGCTTACCAAAAACTGTGAGTTAATAGAAATTGTAACACGGCTGTAGTGTCCTTGCACGGCAAATAGCTGGATTGTCCAATTAGAGTGATTCTATCCCGAGTACAAGTTGTTCATTCAGGGCTGTGCAGACTTGCCTGTGCTGGGCATTACAGGTCAGTATTGTGAAATTATGTGTTTGGATCATAGTTAGAGGGATAATGCCCAGAGGAAGCAAAAAGGTTTTAAGGGATTTCTTGAAGCTGAAGTTGTTCTTTGTTGGAATGTGTTGTCTGCCTTTCAAATAAAAACAATGCAGTACTAGCAGAAAGAAATTAAGTCTCTTTGCCGCAGCAACGTGCGTGGACTAATTAATCTGCACATTTTCTTGTTCAAACTCTACTATGAGCCTAAATCAGCAAGCTCACATTAGATTGCAAAATGTGATATTTGTATACTTTCACTTGGGTTGAATGGCTGTTCAAGGGTAGTGCCCCACAATAAGTGTCTACTCATAGAAGATCAATAAGGCAAACAAATCAATGTTTGAAGAAAGGGGACTGCCAGAAGGAATGTTCCCATTTGATGCGGTAATATGGCTGCCAGTTACGTATGTTATGCAATTCCTTCTGCAGCTGTCAGGATGCATGTGTGCCATAAACAGTAAGTATTATGCAACATAACAAACACTTACTGTTGTCTACAATATGTTGTTTGATTGATGAACTGTATGTTTTCCCATAGCATTGCTCACAGTCGGGTGTGGTTTAATTCCATAAATGGAGAGCACGAACATATTTATAGTACATTTTCAAGCCTTTGAAACTTACAAACATGTAAATCTATCTACTAATAGAGAATAGGACGCCAGACCCATGGTGTATCCAAAGCGTCCTAAAGGATGATCGTATAGCAAAAAGGGAGAGTCACCACCATATGTGAGCAGGCTGAGTTCGTGCACTTGTGGGCATGAGTTAAGAGTTTTAAAGTCCTAGAGCAATGTTGGGTGTTGGCTTGAATATAGAAGTAGTGTGTTACACTCAGTCGTTTTTCTGCATACTTTTGGATAAAGATGGCTTTCATGATGTTCAATGGTAAGGTCCAAAAACGGAATCATTTTTGAATCCACATGCGATGTACAATTGAGATTGCAATTCTGAAAGTTCAATGGAGAAAGCTGTTGAGTTCCGCAAAAGATCCTGTCCAGAGAAAGAAGATGTCATCTATGTTCCTGACCCACTGGCTTATTTTGGTACAGTAAAGATTGCTTTGATCGATGTTGTGATCTGCAAACTTTGCACTATTCATGTTTACCAGAGGGAGGCAACTGATGCCCCCATGGCTGTCCCTTTAGTCTGAAAGAATAGAAGCGAGAAAAAGTTGTTGCAAAGGGTAATTTCTAGAAGATTCACAATAAATTGTGACGGTGCATTATGTGGTGTTGGTCTAGCCTCGAGAAGATTGTGGATAGTGCCTGTGGCCTCCCCTCGAGGCATAAAAGGAGGTTATGTCCAGAGTTCGCCAGCTACAGCAACTCTAAAAAAAGGGAAAAAAGAACATAAAGATCAGTCAACATGGAAAATGTATATGTCACATACACAGCACTAACAGTACCTTGAATTCAGCACAAGTCAGCCATCAACTGCCACACACACACATACGCCCATGCAATCAGCCTGAATATTGACACACAAGTGTAGGCCCAACAATGATTTAAAGTCATGAGACATGCAAATGTCAACCCAACACATTGACATGTGGCCATATACACATTTAGAAAAATCATCACATTCCACTACACCATTGCCAAAGTGAGCCAACTTGAACCTGCAGGCAGGTCTGTGGGCATATTTCTCAGTACCACCATTGCATGACTGGCAGGATCACCTTGTTCACTTGCATAGACATGCAGTTTAGGAAAGGATACAAACAGGACGGCCATGAGAAGTCACGCCTGGGACTGGAATATATGAGGAATCTGAGGGTGCCCTCTCTTTTTCCCCCTCTAACATCATTCTCCTGGGTGGCCGCGGAAAGGCCATCTTTTGTAGATCCTGAAGCGAGGGAGGATCACCTTGGTGGAAGGTCCTAGGGGATTGGGATAGGGGTGCCCATATGCGAGACATGATATTCCTCTTTCCCTCTTGATGATCAACTTAACCCTCCCCTACCATTATAGGTAACTGTAAAACCCTTCCCAAACCTCACCAAACATTATAGCTATTGTAAAACATCTCCCCTCATTTCCCACATTTTACCACTGAAAATACTGGGCTGGGGAAGAGGTGACTGAGAGTAATGAATACTAAAACCTCATTTCACCACTGTAGTACAGGGTCAGATTAGAGTGGAAGCTCAAAGGTGACGCACAGACCTCCATCCTCCCACTAATGGGAATCACTGTCAATCATGTCCATGCGTATGTAGGTATTCTTGATCTCACAAACCATGCCGTGTTGTCCTGCCAGATATGCCCTGTCATGATTGCACAGGTCACTGAGTACCATTCATCTGTGCCGTACAGGTTACAGTGTGCTCAGTTACAAGGTGTGATGTATGTGTGGCTGGCCATTTCGTGCCTCTATGCATTGTAATGCACATATACATGTTCTTGCATTTACTCATGCCTCAGAAAGTTTTTCTCTGTATTTGTGCAGGTGATGATGCAGACTCTGACATCCCACTGTCATTGGCTCCGCCCACATGGTGGATGTGTGCATGACATACAGTTGGAGTGGGAGCAGCATTTGCTGCATGTGACCATCTGACATAGTGAGGTGATTCAGGAGATGGCCATCCTTCACCTGGCTGAGAACATCTCCTCACCAGCTGCATGAGATGTATAGCATCTGGCCTAACAGGACCATCAGCAGCTGTTATTAGACAGCCTGACAAGGACAGTGCATGCTGAGATGCAGTCTTCAAGGCTCTCCCACAAATTGGGAGTGCAGGCCAACAGCAAAAGCCAGCAGGCGGATCGGGCGTATCTGCGGCATTCCCTGCATCGAGATGTGGTGGAACAGAGAAAAGGCCTGCAGCTAGTGATGGAGATCTTAAGGGGTTCACAGCATGATAAGGTTTTGGCTAAAAGATCCCACATAGAGATGGACACCTTGAGGAAGATGCTCTCCTAGCACTCTGATACGTCACAGGTGAGCGCACATGCGGACATTGTGGCCACTCAGGAAGAAATTCATTGGGACCTCTCTGCCATTGGGTTACTCATGCATGTATCTGGTTCATGAGTGGCCCTAGCCAAAGAAAACTAGGCTGTGACACTGCATGGACAGGATGAACTACCACCCCCACCACTACTTGTCGATCCACCACAGGAGGACCACCCACACCACTTCTACCACCTTTTTAGCTCACTTATGCAGACACACCCCTTCCCCCGGTCCAAGATTGATACTATTTATTTTATCTTTTTTTCACCTTGAATAATGTGCCATTGCCCTCGCAAGACCTTCCTGAATGGAGGACTAGACATACAGACATGCTCAGTGGAGTCAACTGCCATGTTTAACTTGATTGCAACCCCCTTACACATACAGGTGCAGATCACACTCTACATTGATGTACACATGTGCATTCTGCATGAATGACATCTATATCTGGTCCAATCCAAAGTCACTTATGTTTTAATTGTTGCGAAAACATAGACATATGATTCTCATTTAAATGGCATTCAATAAGCATTATATCAATGAATATTCCTATCAAATACAATTGAGAATGTGAACATGAATATTTTCTTCCTTGTCAGCGTGTTGTCACAAGTGTTGCTGCTGTTTTCCTACCATTCGGTTATTTGCATTTTTAGAATATGGTGCTGTAAAGGCTGCCTTATTCTTTTCAATGAGCGAGGTGCATGCACTGTTTGTTTCGTAAATATTGTGTGGATGAGATAGATATCAATGGGGAACAAGGACTGCTTCATGTATGTTATTCTCCCACGGAGTGTTTAATTTGGAAATTAAACTGGCTTCAAAGGAACATTAATTGAAAGAGTATAGTACAGAGGATTCAAAATCACCCTGAGAATATTTATTTGATGTAATATGAGCGTAGTCCTGCCCCTGAGACATAACCTTAAGGTCACCACTGTTGATGACAGTTCTTGATAATGCAAAGTGTAGGGAATTACAAAGGGCCATCATTGAAATATGGCGTGTATAGCACACATAGGGCCTGATCACGACTTTGGCGGTAACGCCAGCGGTATTACCGGCGGCGGTATTAGCCCTACTGCCGAACTCCCCGGCGCTAATAGCGCCGGATCACGAGTTCGGCATTAATGTAATTCCTCATTCCCCATTGAGCCAATTCGGGAATGCTCCATTCCCCATTGGGCTCAATGGGAAAAATGTGCACTCTTACCGCCGGCGGATTTCCCCCCAGCTAAGAGCTGGGGCGAAATCTGCCGAAGTCCTGATTTGGCGGACCCTTAAATCCAGCGGTAATAGCGCGATCGCCGGATTTAAGGGTTACCGCCAAAGTCGTGATGAGGCCCATAGTGTTAGCAATGTGATAGAATAGGCATACCAATAAGAGAATACGTGTATTCTGCATCTTTATTGGTCACAATGTGTTATTTAAATGAAAGCCATGAATATTCATCATATTAGAATTCTTTCTCTTTTACAACAAGTTAGTGAGCTATGAAACACTGACATGCTGTGTTGCTTTGTTTCATGGAGGATTCTGAAGATGGTTGTATAAGAAACAAAGCATAGGGGATTCGTTACACCCTTAAGAAAACAATATGTACGTGCTCTTTTAGGGCAAATGGGTGTTTCTGCAGCACCACTGCATAGGAGTTTGTACACTGTTAAAACTGCATTGACAAACAAAAAGCTTTACAGCCTATGACGGATAGTCTAAGTCTCTGACCTGCTTTGTTTATGGTTGCCAGAGACGTTGCTAGGGGGGTGGGCTGAGGAGGCTATAGCCCCAGGTCTTTTGGTTGTAGCCATAGATAGAAGCTCAGGTGTTACAACCAAAAAGGCTAGATAGCCCCCAGTCCCGACAGTCGCAAAATTAGCATAGCCCTGGATCTTTTCCAGGTCTAGCGACACCCCTGATGGTTGCAATAGTTTTCAGAGACACTGACTGTAATCCTGAAGTAGGTAATATCAACCCCTACCAATAGCTCTGAGCAGAATTGCCATTTTAAAGTAACACAAAACCGACAGAGATACTCCGGGAAATAATTGCCACAGTAGAAACACTATGATGCAGAGGCGACTGGAGATGGGAGGAGTGGGTATGTTATGGAAGACAGGTTGGAGGTTGCAAAAGAGATTAAGTGAATTTCATGGTTTTATAGAATTTCCCAAACTTTACAGGAAATGGAACCTGCTTTCGACAAACTTTCTTTTGTCATCTCTCAATCATATCCGTTTAACACCCTCCAGACGACCAACTTCCTTGCTTCTTTGACTTGTTGTCTTAAACCAGCTGCCACATCACCACCACTTCCCACCACTGCATCCATCACAGCAACACATACATAACTATTGTGCACTATCAACACCCTGTCGGTAAACATTTGTTTTGAACATCCGAAACCCTGCTGCTGCTACCAGAAGAGTGCCAACTCCACTGTGCAGTGCTTGGAAAAAGCCCCATTACGATGTCTTAGTGAGGCCACCACAGTATTAGTTTATTGAGATAATGTTTCTACTTTCATAAGATTTTGATTTTATTTATTGAATATTTGAAAAAGAGTGGGACAAGAACATAAGCTGGTAAACCAACATATAAGAAAAAACAATAATTAAGATGAGACAGAACACATGTTTGTAAGAGAACTTTAGTGGTAGAAAAAGTTAAACGATGATGGATTTCCCTGATATTATGAAGATAGAAGTGGCAAGATCGAGAGATAGTAGAGATTTGATCCTGAAGGTGAAAACACAGAATCAAAAGTAAATCCCAAATTACGGGCATGAAGAGAAATAAAACTGAAGAGAGGTTCCCAGGAATGCCACCTTCACCCCCATGAATATGACAGGACCAAGAGCCAGGAACGCTCAAAGTCACCCATCTTATTTCGGACGAATCCCAAGTGCACCACTGGCTGATACGTACACAGACAGGTATCCCCTCAGTGAACCTTACAGACCCAATCCTGTGCATATCCTTTTAGGAACAGAGGGAGATTGCGGATGGAAATACTCTATTGGAAGGTCAATATAAAGCATGAAGATACCATTATGCTGACATCATTAGTGACACCACGCCATAGCAGCATTACTCATGAAGCACACTCGCAGCCCTGCACCACATTACACAAACACACATTTGCATACCTGAAGAACATGCTTACACTGTTTTATAACTAGACGATGGATACATATATATACTGTCAAAGCTTTATTATTTTTTCACTAGCCAAATACAGTAACGCAGAAATGCAAGGCAATAAGAGATCCAGCGGAAGCTTGCAGATGCTTATGGTGAATAACCCTATGTAACTACAGGAGTATATATGGAGCCTGGTAGGACCATGTGCGACTAACTTATTGGTTACTTAGCATAACATGAGCAGGTCGAAATCATATTAAAAGTCTAAGGAGAATTACAGAAGGTCTCAAGCCACAGAACACGAGACGAGAGGAGCTGACTCAGACTGCACATAGCGCAAAGCATGCTCACAGTCAAGGTCAGAGATAAACGGACACATTGCAAACTTTAGACAACAAGGGACCAGCTGCAGAAAAAGTGAATAAATCCTCATAAATGCAAGCTCAAGACCTGGATTGTGTGATCTGCAAGCACGTGATTTAGCCAAACTAGACATAGGCATACATCCATGGTGGGAAAGAGAGCCGATCCCAGCAACCCAGATGAAAAGTGAAACAAGTGTTGCAACGTGGAGACGCACTCTCATAGACAAAGGTGGTAGACTACCAGATACAATAGAAACACAAAATCGTAATGTAATAGTTAGCTTCTTGGGGACAGGGCAGGCCAGTCACCTAGCATGCACAGACTAGTAGAATAAGCACTATGGATTACGTCTATATGATTAACACTCTCAGCACCCTATTGGTACAGGGGATAGGTTTTTGGGAAGGGCCCAGGTGATGACGCAATGTCACAACAAAACTGGGGAGCATGCATAGTAAAGTTGAGATGTACTGGAGAATCTTGCTAGTCTTGTATGATCCCTGTTTTTTTTTGTAATAAAGCACAGTTTTAACTTGGTGTTGGCTGACTCCTACATGTATTCTGGGGAAGGGTGTTGGGCCTATGAGAGTCGGACGACACCCAGATGACCTCTGGCATACCATGGAACCATCCCAACAAAACAATCATGACATGGAGAATAAATTGAAGAAAGAGAAACAGGAAAGAAATAATTTCCATTTTCTTTGGGTTAAGACATAATAATTGTGAGGCCATTCAGTTTTTTAATGCTAGAAGGCAGTCAGACAGGCGCTGTGGATGGTGTCATCAAAAGAAGGAAAGGTAAGAAGGATTTGGGTGACGTCAGCATAAAAGTGCACCTGAAACCCTTAAGCAGAATTCAAAGAAGCCAAAGGAGAGGTGAAAGAGTAAAAAGAAGGGGCCAGACACAGACCCTTGTTGAACACCGAAAGAAAGAGGCTAGGGTCAAGAAGGAGAATATCTCCATGACACTGTGAAATGACGGGAAAGATAAGAAGAAACCCCTTGAAAATGCGAAATGGCCATAGAATACAAAGCAGAGAGCAGCACGGAATGGTCCATGGTATCAAATGCTGTACTAAGGTCTAATAAAACTGGAAAGGTAGAAAGGTTCGGATGAGTGTCTTTGGAGTGGCCTGGATGGAAACCAGATTGATGTGAGGGAAAAAGTTGATGGTAACTTAAATAAGAAGTAAGTTGGAGATGAATGATGCACTCAGGAAGGTCTGATGCATCCATTGATTGTTTTTCAGCAAAAGAACAACAGTAGCTATATTGAATAAGCTAGGAAGGAGCCAGATGATAATGACAAATTAAAGAAAAAGGAAAGAATTTGAATGAAAGAAGGAAGAATAGCCTGTATCAAGGAAGTTGAGAATTGATCGGAGGGAGCAGAGGTAAATAGAGAGCAAGAAATTATGGCTTAGACATCATTTTCTGAGTCAGAAGTAAAGGAAGAAAATGAAATGCCTGGGTTAACTACACAAGAAGAACAGAATGACAGTGGGGAACCCACATGTTCAGGAGAAGAACACATGTTATCAATCTTTGATAATAAAATCCTTAGAATCCTGACTAGAGTTTAATGAAGGATTATGAATAGGAAGAGACAAACGTTTATTTAGAGTGGAGAATAAGAATCTAGGAGAGGATGTCAAGGAATGAATAAGGGAATGGAAATAGTCACACTTAGTTTGAGTCAGATTAATAGAAAATGACTGATAGAGGGAAGAATAAACCTGAAAGTTGGCTTCACAGCGATGCTTCAGTCTTCTCTGTTCAGCCCTATGTAGAAGAATACTTTGTTGTTTCAAGGAAATGGACAGCCGGGGATGAAGGTCAGTCATGTTCCCTTTGTTAGACCAATGACCTTTTCTTCATCTACCATAGACAAGCCAAGATAGAAACATTGATTTTGTTAGACCAATGACCTTTGCTTCATCTACCATAGACAAGCCGATAAAGAAACATGGATTGGAATTCTTCTATTCTGGTAACTAGCTCAAAGAAAAGAAGAGACGTGTTTGAGGGTGGATTTAATCTGACCCTTATTCTAGATTAACAAAACCGTGTGTGCCTATCGACTTGGCTCCTTCGTTAAAAACATTATTTTAATCTAAACATATTGACTCCACATGAAGCAAAGAGATGCAGATGATTTCTATCTGGAAGGCACATTTATTCAAAGTGATAAAGTGTCACCCTATATATCATATGTAGGACTCACCTCCAAAATATGTCAGTCTAGATTGTTAGATTGCAGCTACCGATAGGGATAGGTAAGCAAAGCTAAGGTTGACGATCCCTGTAAGGTGATTTCCGTATCCATATAACTGTGGATGAACCACACTCTATTGCTCAGAGTATCTCCTGACAGTGATTATTTATGGATTAAACGGATTTGGGACCAAAATCACTGACGATTTTACCAAAAGCATTGTACATTGCACATAATTATACAGGAAGAACTAAGTAAGTGGGGAATTTCCGAAGAGTTAAACCTGTTTGAAATATAAGATTTTGCTCAAGTCTGTACTTCATGAGTGATCCAAATAAATAGTCACATTTTCAGCATTTCTTCTCTTAATATTGTAGTTCATCTGTTGAAGAGAATGAGTTTCTAAAGCTGTGTGGGCAGATTTACGGTTCCATATTTTCGTGTTCAATCATTTACATTTCTCTCACTGGAGAAGTAAATTACGGTTCTTGGAATTCTCATTGAGCCAGTGGAGATGTTAAACAACACATAACTTTGCACTCAAAAACACTCATCCTCATGGCTTTGGTTCCTGCTCCTTTTACCTATGTTTTCATTGTTTCAAAAACATAGCCATCTGGTTCTCATTTAAATTGAATTCAATAGGCATGATATAATGAATAGTCCTAGCAGATAAAATCAGGAATGTGAACCTGGATATTTTCTTCCTTGTCACAAGTGTTGCTGCTGTTTTCCAAGCATTCGGTGAATTTGATGCTCAGATTGTGGTGCTGTAAATACTGCCTTATTCTTTTCAATGAGCGATGTGCATTGTGTCTTTCGTAAGTAGTGTTTGGATGAGATATCCATGGGGAACAAGGACTGCTTCATGTATGTTATTCACTCCTGGAGAGTTTAATATGGAAATTAAACTGGCTTCAGAGAAACTTTCATTGAAAGAGTGTAGTACAGAGGATTCAAAATCATCCTGAGAATATTACTTTGATGTAATACGACTTTAACCCTGCTCCTGAGACATAACCTTAGGGTCACAAATGTTGATGACAGTTCTTGGGAATGTAAAATGTTGGGAATTACAAAGGGCTTTAAAGCCATCATTGAAATATGCAGGATATAACCAAGGTACATAGTGTCAATAGTGTGATAAAATTGGCCTTCCAATAAGGAAATAACAGGAAATAACATGTATTTTACTTGTTTATTAGTCACAATGTGTTATTTAAATGAAAGACATGAATCATATTGAAAATCTTTCTCTTTTACAGCAAGCTAGTCAGGTATGAAACACAGACATACTGTGTTGTTTAATAGGGGCTATGCCCTTAAGAAAACAATAGGTATGTGCTCCTTTAAGCTAAATGGGTATTTCTGGAGCACCACTGCATAGCAGTTTGTACACTGTTAAAACTGCATTGACAATAAAAAAGCTTTACAGCCTATGAGGGAAGAGTCTGAGTCTCTGACCTACATTGTGTATGGTTATGATAGTTTTCAGAGACTCTGGGCCTCATTACACGGACGGCGGTGGACCAATGTGCTATTAGCACCTTGGTCCATGCCGGTAAAATACCGGCACCGCCTTGGTGGAAAGGGGAATTACCGCCCTATTCCAAGGTTTGTGGGGAGGTAATTCCCCCTTCCCCCGTTGCCCTTCCCCATTCCCATTTTTGCCCCATAGGGCATAATGGGAATGGAGAAGGTGCTAATTACGGCACCACAAATTGCGGTACCGTAATTAGCTCCCTGGTCCTTTTGCGGGTTGGTTTTTAATGCCTGCAAAAAGCAGGCGTTAAATTCTCCAACCCGCAAAGGAACCTCGTAGTAAGGAGGTAAGGGTTTACCGGTATCCTTACCGCCTACGGTGTAATGAGGCCCACTGTCAATAATCCTAAAGTAGGTCATAGCAACCCCTACCAATAGCGCAGAGCAGAATTGGCATTTTCTAGTAACGCAAAATCGACAGAGATATTCCTGGAAATACTTTCGACAGTAGAAACACTATGAGGTAGAAGTGATTGGGGATGGGAGGAGTGGGGATGCTATGAAGGACAGGTCCGTACCTGAGGCCCCACGGAATACCTGACATGGTAATGCACCCCCACCCCCTGATATATACATAAGGAAGCACATTCCTTCAAGCAGGTTCTGCAAAAAATACTCTACACAGATTCTATTACATGTCACAGACATATTATTAAATAGGTCCACATAGAATTATATGTTTTCACCTACAACAAGCATGTCTACTCTGCTCAACCATCAGGCTATAATAAACATTCAAAAATCCTTACACAACAGTACAACACTCACCGCAATCAAGAATCACACATCTCAACTGTGGGGCCGACTCATGGAATAATTGTACGCCGAAATCGGTGGCGCAAGCGAGAAAAATCCAGCGCACGTGTTCGAATCGCACACAAGCGATTCATGGAAGTCTGTGCGCGTGTTTTTCCAGGGAGCTGCGCCATAACCGCACGTGGCGCACACGGGCACACACATCACAGCGACATCCTGAACGCTGTGTGTGACACGAACAGCGAAAGCATACAACGTGTAGCGCACACACCAAAAAGGGGGTGGAACACATGGAATGGGGAACAATGCGTGAAAATGAGGGCCTAACTGGGGAAGTACAGCAGGAAAATACATGGAACGCCCACACACGTGCAAACTACACGCATTCATGGAATCAAATAGTGGAAAACCGCGCACACCAAAAGACAAGCACAGGCATAAACACGTCCACCACACGAAGGCAGTTGGAAGCGGCCCCGCACAGTATAAAAGTACGCGCAAACAACAAACATGCATATACAGCTATGATGAATGTCCCATTTCTCACAACAGTGATCGTGGGACACCGCAGGAGGAGGAGAATAGCCAGACCCCACATTTTCTTGCCCAGGACCAGCCTTTTTGAGATGCCTGATGACGAGGTCTATGGCAGGTATAGGTTTCCACCTCATATTATCCTAGACCTGGTCACTGAGTGGGAGGAAGACCTCACATCACCCACCTTGTGCTCCCAAGCACTGAGCCCCTTGGAAAAGGTGCTCAATGTCCTGCATTTTTTGGCCACTGGGTCATTTCAGTGGACAACTGCCATAGTTGAGGGCGTCTCACAGCCCAAGCAGTCACGCTGCCTACACCAGGTGTTGCGCCCCTCAGTCCGAAGGCACATATACATGCCCAGAACACCTGCAGAAAGGCAGGCAGTGGTCTAAGACTTTTACAGGGTGGCACACTTCCCCAAAGTGCTCTGTGCCATAGATTGCACCCATGTGGCCCTATGTCCTCCTAGGGCCACTGAGAACATCTACTGCAACCGCAAGCACTGGCATTCCATCAACGAACAGGTTGCATGTGATGCCCATGGAATCATCACCTCTGTCTATGCAAACTATCCTGGGTGCGCCCATGACAGCCCATGAATGTCTGCCCTGAGCCGGGACCTGGAAGCTGGGAAGCATGGTGACACATGGCTCATTGGTGAGTAGAAATGTTTGTGCACATGCATGCATGTTACACACAGACAAATGCACTAACCCAACTAATGACAACCATCATCACTTCCACAGGGGACAGTGCCTACCCTCTGAGCACCCACATGATGACGCCAATACGGAACCCCACCACACCACCCCAGGTAAGATACAATGCAGCCCATATTGCAACCAGGGCCATAGTGGAGCGCACATTCGGAGTGCTAAAGTCACGCTTCCGCTCCCTTGACCGCTCTGGCGGCCAGCCACTATATGCACCCCCAGTAGTTTGCAAGATCACTGTGGCAGCATGTGTCCTGCACAATGTTGCAACACGGCGGGGCGTACCGGTGGACATGGTGGTGCCCCCACACGCACAGGTGCTGCTCATGGGAGGGGAAAGGGCACATGGCGAGGTAGCCCGGACCCAGCTTGTGGCCACATTTTTCACCTAAACTTCCACCCCTGCGGAGTGCACACAGGCCTGGCACATACCATGTGACAATCGATGATGACAAAGAGACAGTCAACTGTCACAACCTTATCACCCTGAGAATGTTACCACACAAGTGCTACATTGTGTGCATCCCTAGCCACTTAAACATAACCAATCCGGTGTTACCAAAGGGAACACATACAAGGTGCATATCTCACCACCCCCTTGCAAAACAGGCCATGGAAATCACAGGTATGTCACCCAAACCCTCCCAACCCCCATTACCCTCATCGGCCACACCATGACATGGCATGCAACAGCAAAAGATCAAACCAAATGCACAACACATGACAAATTAGTCACAAAGTCCCACGCGATAAATGGAACAGGCCTGAGACAAGCACACCTGACATGGAATCAGATCAAATGACTGACCATCAATCTCCCACACATACAAAGTCAGACACAAATGCATGCCACCAGCGGTACCATCAACAAAAAGACAGAATGCCTGTTGGCTTGCACATTGGATAATCCAAATCCGCAAATCCCAAAACCTTGTACTGTGTGTGTGTCCCCGGCAACACAGCACAGTGAGCGGCCATTGTGTTGGGGATACACCTTGAGCATCATATAAAAAAGGACAAGCAACAACAATTATCCGGTGACGCATGTACACTATCCGAACATTGTAAGTGATCATGCGCTTTAGGGACACAGCATGGCAGAGAAGGCAATCTGAGTGCACGTGTGGGCATGGATGGATGGTTGTATGTGTGCTGGTGCATTGTGTAAGTGTGTGTCTCAGTAGGGACATGCACTCAATATATGCATGTGAAATTAATTGAACCTCAGTGTCCTGAACACATCACATGTGAACATTGCCCATGTGGACACCCCAGTGTGTCAAACCACACCAATCCCCTGACAGCTGAAAAGTAAACCCAACACAAGAACATCCATTGACCAGCAGAACACATCATGTACACAGTACCCCACATTGACAATGTCAGCAGTGACCAATCACTGTAGCCCAAGCGTACTGTCCGACAACAAAAGCCCCTCCCTCATTTCCTCATCACCCTGACCTTCAGAATACTGCCTCTGGGAAGATCCCCTTCCCCTTGGTTTTCCTGTTCTTCCTTTCGTGTAAATAGGGTCTAGCCCCCTCAGAGGCCACCTTGACCGGTAAAAATACCAAATCGCAGAGAACTCCAAGGAGCCAAACCCCCAAACCAGGGAAAAAGCCTCAAGGCTCCAAAAAACCCTGGAAGAGTCTCCAGTAGCTGACTTGAAGTTGCAGTATATGGCCAAGTACATGCCCTAGCTGAATGACAGAATAACTTCCAAGGTTGCACAGTTGTAGAATGGTTCAATAGGATGGGTAGGAATATGAGTAGACAATAATCAATGAGGATGCCACAACTGATGGGTAGAGCTGAAACTTGAGTAAAAAATAACCAAGGAGGCTGGCACAACTGGATGGTTGAGCTGAAACCCAATCAATCCTTGATAGCGTGAATGGAGAAAGGCAGAGACAGCACAAGTCTGGAAAGGCAGAGTGAATGCAAGATTGCCGGATACAGCTGACAGCAAGTTAAGACCTAGAACAGTTGAATAGCTTTGGTAAAAGGCCGATGCCAACATAAAGGTATGGATGGAATAGATGAAATATAGGAGGAGTGAGAGAGTGAGCGAGAGAGAGAGATGCTGTGGCACAGAAGTGTACCGAGCCAAACCGAGGCAGTGTACAAGTATGCGGAAATAACTGCCCAAGAGATGGGGGGACAGATCTGCAACAAGGACAGTAGCAGGAAGAAAAACAGGGACCAAAGGCACCAGAGTGTGTAAAACAAGTAAAAGAGTTGTAGTCCAGTAGGAAAACTGTGCCATCACGCAGCAGCGAAGTCCAAGAGGGAAGAAAGATGCAACATGTCGTCCAAACGGAACTGTGTGTAGAAGTAGTCTAGGCGGCCATCTCAGGTGAGGACTGGACCGTGAGTTGTGATTCTTGTGTCACATTCCTAATGCTTCCACCTTTGGCACAATTCCCTGGGGCTGAACCTAACACGTACCAACTTGATATTGTCACCACCTGGCCCCCTCCCACCATCAGTGTGGCTTTGACAGCTAAAGGGTGCAGGCTACCGTCTACAGCAGGAACTGCATCAAGCACGTATACAGGCAAGAAATGAAAAAACATCACAATCAACTTCAATAAAAAGCACAGTTCAAAAATGTACTCACCAAAATTGATTGCAGACATGCCGGGGAGAAAACATCCATAATTCCCAGGGGTGTATACACAAATAGTACAGCAGACTGGCCACAGATATGACGAAAGTCCAATGCCCTTGTGTAATTTGCCATCACAACGAACCATCCTTGCAAGCCCATGGAAAGGGGAAGCAAGAGTGGCATATGTGTCAGGGCCCCAAGCAACAAACACATACACGAGACAAGCTTGTATGGGCCCAGCTGGAACACACAGTGGATGCTTTCAAAAGCCATAAAGCACCACACCGTCACATGAATGCACAAAAGACAAACAATATTATAAAAAAAATAATGGCCACATACGACCCAGAGGCGGGGGCAGCCAGGAGGGGGAGGTACAGGGTGCACCTCAACACCCACATGCAATGATGTTGAGATAAAAAAAAAACTCCATAGGCTCAAAGCCTGCACGGCCCGACCTGTGTGGAAGATAAGTCATCCTACTTACCCCTCCACGGCAGCAAGCATGCAGGTCTGGTAAGCCTGGTCCTGTGTGGCAATGGCACGTAGGGCAGCATGCAGCACCTCACGTGATACACGTGCTTCCTCTTGCAAGGTAGCATATGTAACACAGAGTTCTGCCTGCATGACCTCACATGACATCTGGAGCACCTCCCGGCATGCACGTAGCTCAGCCGAGATGGTGTTCTCAAGCTACTCCAACCTCACTTCTGACCGCTGTCTCTGGGTCATGTTGAACACACCCAGAGTAGATCTGAAGGATTGGTGTTCATCCCTCAGGGCCTCCCTGTGTGCCTCTGCCTGAGCAAAAAGTGATTTGCGCAAAGACACCATTTCAGCCCAGCGTGCCCTGTTTGAGGCTGCCATGCCCAGCCTGAGTGAGCGGCACCTGGACTGCGCTGCTTCTGCTGGAGCTCCACCTGCCTATGAGGGGGGAACACAGATTGGGCCACACGTTCCATGGCAGTATTCTCTGGTGGCGCACAGCCACCGCGTTGCCGGACATTACACCTGCGGGACCCAAGGAGCCATGGTCCTTGCTGGTTTGGCACCGCCCACGGCTGCAGGACTACATCCCTCCGTTGACATGATGACCCAGGCACATCAGCAACTGGAGTGGAGTGTGACCGTGCATCCAGAACCACCACAGGCGGACGTTCCAACACTGTCTGGCCCCTCAGTGCAGGTGTCGTGAACAGAAGATCATCCACATCAGGATCACTCACCGAAGACGAATGGTCATGATTCCCATCCAACTCAACATTGTGCTCAGAGTGATCAACAGAGCTTGACTGATTTCCAGCCCTGGACACGATGGTCTGGAGCACAAGTGGGTTCTCGTGGTGTACCACGCCACGACCCCCACTTGTCCCGGGTTGCAGATGTGAAAACAACCCTGTGTCTGGAATGACATCACCATCCTCTAGCTCCATTGCCTCATCACCTGTAACATGATATGATATGGCATTTGTGGCATTTGTAACGTGCCTATACACAAGTGTTTCAAGGCGCGACGAGGCAGGGGGGTGGGGAACAAGGGGAAGACAGACAACGATCCTACTAGGCCAGGTGACATTCAGACCGCGCAAGTGCAGGGGCAGGGGGAAGGGGAAAAGTGCAAGGGGAAGGGGGAAGTGCAGTACAAGTAAGTAGAATAAGTAAATAAATAGGGCCAGCTGGTGGCAACTGCAAGGTAAGTGCAGACAAGTGCTGGGAAAAGGGGGGCTGTACGGATACAGAGAACAGTCCCTCAGTGCGGGGGTTGCCAGGGAGGCAGTGCAAGAGGAGAGTGGCTGGGACCAGGACCGAGGTCGGTGAGAGTGGCCCATTTGCAGATTCGGTGCAGATTCATGTCGAGACTTTAGCAGGGGAGAGGGAGAGAGAAAGCAGAAGCAAAGAGGAAGGTTTTGAGGTGCTTCCGGAACCGGAGATGGTTCTCCTCAAGTTTCAGGGAGGCAGGAAGGCTGTTCCAGAGGGAGGACCCTGCCACGGCGAGAAATCGACCCCCGACTCGTTGCTTCGAGAAGCGGCTGACCCTGAGGGAGTTGGAGATGGATGAGCGAAGGGCTCGGGAAGGAAGATATTTAGGAAGAGCGAGTTGAAGGTATTTAGGCCCCAGGCCCCAGAAGGCCTTGTGGACAATGCAGAGGGTTTTGAACTTAATCCTCGCAACCACTGGGAGCCAGTGTAGAGATTTCAGTCCTGGAGAGATACGGTCCCTGGGTTTGAGGCCAAGGACAAGTCTCGCAGTTCTGTTCTGGATGAGTTGCAGGGGGCGGAGAGTGGAGGCAGGCAGATTAAGATAGAGGCTGTTACAGTAGTCCAGCTTCGAGAGAACCAGGGCTCGGGAGACAGTGAGCTTCTGGGGGAAGGAGAGGAAGGGAAGAATACCTCTGAGGAGGTGCAGCTGGTAGTGAGACTTCTTAGAGACGTCAGATATATGAGGGGAGAAGGAGAGTGTGTAGTCGAAGATGACCCCGATGTTTTTTGCCTTGCAGGTAGGAGCAGGAGGAGGGCCAAGCGAGGATGGCCAGAGAGCTACAGGGAAGGAGGGAGTGGGTGTGCCGATGAGTAGAATCTCAGTCTTACTAGCATTAAGGCAGAGGTCGTTGGCGGCACACCATTCCTGGATGGCAGACAGACAGTCAGAGATGAGTGAAGGAAAGGAGGAGGCCGAGGGTAGCCTGAAAATGAGCTGGGTGTCGTCCGCATAGTACTGAAAGTAGGGGCAGAGAGCGGCGATGCGGTGGGCAAGGTGTGCCAGATACTGGTTGAACAGCCAGGGAGAGAGATTCGATCCCTGGGGAACACCACAGGTGGAGAAAAAGATGTCAGAGAGGAAGGACGCAAGTTGGACCTGGGAGGGTCGATTTGAAAGGAAAGAGGTCAGCCACGCCAGAGCCTGACCAGTGATACCCAGGTCATCACGGAGACGGTTGAGCAGGATGGCATGGTTGACAGTGTCAAAGGCAGAAGAGAGATCGAGCAGAATGAGAACACACGGAGTGTTGGAGTCGAGGTTCAAGAGCAGGTCCTCACGGATGTTCAGGAGAGCAGTTTTCGTGCTTCTGGCCGCTCTGAAGCCAGATTGATGATCATGGAGACTACCAACAGTTTCGGCATAGAGGTTAAGCTGGGAGATGGCCAGTTTCTCCAGGAGCTTGCCCAGGAAGGGAGTGATGGAGATTGGGCGATAGTTAGCCGGGCAGGAGGGGTCGGAGGAGGGTTTCTTAAGAAGAGGGTGCACAAGGAAGTGCTTGAGGGGGGAAGGGAAGATTCCAGAGGCGAAGGAGTGGTTGCAAAAGTCAGCCAGGGCAGGAGCCAGGGAGTCGATGTGGTCCTTGATAGTTTTGGAGGAACAGGGGTGAACCTGTTTAGACGAGACTTTCATAGATCGGACTTGTCTGGAAACCTCGTCAGCAGAAAAAAGTGGAAAGGCAGAGAAGGAGGGATGAGGGGTGGCTGCAGAAGGTCCAGAGGAAGAGTCGGGAAGAGAGGGAGGGAGGTGATAGGCGGAGAGTGAGGACAGGATGTCCTGAGTTTTTGAGATGAAGTGAGAGGCCAGTGCAGTGCAGAGGGCCTGGGAGGGGACAGGAGAGGTAGAGACTGCAGCAGGGTTGGCAAGCTCCTTGCAGATTTTAAAGAGTTCAGCCGAGTTGTTGGATGCCGCAGAGATGCGGGCTTGGATAAGGGCTCTCTTTTTGGTGAGAACGGAGAAACGGTATTGCCTTTGGAGCAGGCGGCAGGCCAGTTTATCAGAGGATGAACATGAAGCACGCCATTTCCTCTCAGCCACCCTGCACTTGCGTTTTAGGGTGACGAGATCCGAGTCATACCAGGAGTTACATTTGGCTTTGGGCTTCAGGCGGATTCTCATGACAGGGGCAAGGATATCAAGAGTATCAGATATAGCAGAGTGGAGCATGGAGAGGGCTGTGTCAGGGTGGGAGTCAGCCGAAGGGGGGGGGCGAGAAGGTGGCAGGGAAAGCCTCAACTGACACGCGCTTCATGGGTCGGATGACCGAGAAGGTGAGTGGCAGTGATGAGGGTGGCTTTGCCTGTGGGGTAGGGAGGGTGAGGTGGGAGGATAGGAGAAAGTGATCACTCCAGGAGAGAGGAGTGGAGAGAGGGACAGAGAGGGGAAGGTCAGAAGAAATCAGAGCATCAAGAGTGTGCCCTGCAGAATGAGTAGGCCCAGACGGGAGAATAGAGAGTGAGAGAGAGTCGCAGAGGTCACAAAAGAGTCCAGTGGGGGGACAGGAGGCATCAAGGTGGATGTTGAAGTCTCCAAGAAAGAGGAGTTGAGTGGTTGAGGACAAGAATGAGGAGGAGAGGTCAGCCCACTCAGAGAGGAAGGAGGAAATTTGACCAGGTGGCTGATAGATAGTAGCCACAGTAAGAGAATGTCTAGGAGAGAGAGAAGTCGGCAGACAAGACATTCAAAAGAGGAGTAGGTCTGCGTAGGAGTGACAGTGGCAGGAATCCACTCAGGGAAGATAAGGGCAACACCCCCACCTGTACGGTTGGGCCTGGGCACGGAGAAGATCTTGTAACCGTCAGGAAGGAGTGTGTCAAAGCTGGTGACAGAGCTGGCTGTGAACCATGTCTCAGTGAGACCGAGGACGTCAAGGTCCAGTTCCTCAAGAAGGTGACAGAATCAGAGGAATGCTTGATGGCAGAGCGAGAGTTAAGAGTGGCAATGTGGAGAAGGTTGCCAGCCTTGAAGGACTTCCGGGGGGGGGGGTACAGATCAGAGGTACGCCCTGCGGAGGTGTAGAAGAAGGAGGTGAAGAAGGAGCACTAGAGGGGGCAGGGAGGGAGGGTAGAGGCAAGGTAGCTGAGGACAGAGGAGGGGGGACAGCGGGAGAGGAAAGGAAGTTGATGAGGCGAGGGAAGCGTCTATCAAAGAGGTGAAGGTTGGCCTGAGGACCTTGGACCAAGACGGTCCCATTAGCATAGACATTAATGATGGCCTTAGAGGAGCAGAAGGGGGCCAGGAGGACATCCCAGCGGGTGCCACCATTAATGGGAGAAGAGGAGAAAGGAGAGAGCACAGAGACCATATGAAGGGTCCATAGGTCAGGCAAAGGCACAAAAAAGAGGATGTCAGTAAGAGTTTCCTTGGAGCAGGCACTGGTATAGGTGTCAGCGATAGGGAGGCCTGGGTTGGACACCAGGATGTCCTTTTTAAACTTTTTCCTACCAGATTTAGTGAGGAGAGCAGGATAGTCGATGGAGAAGCAGTTAGAGAAGATAGGCGAGATAGAGAGCACCATGGAGTAGGAGGGAGTGGAGGGGGGGAAGACAGACGATGCAAGAGCCCGCAGACAGGAATAGAGCGGCAGGCACAGGTTTACCACAGTTCAGAACAACAGCAGTAATGTGTATTAGGTACACAGTGGAGAGCCCACCTAGTTTGAGAATCCTGCGAGGGGAGAAAAACCCTAGTTTAGCACAATTCAGAAACAACAGCAGTAATGTGTATTTGGTACACAGTGGAGAGCCCACCTAAGTTTGAGAATCCTGCGAGGGGAGAAAAACCCTAGTTTAGCACCATTCAGAAACAACAGCAGTAATGTGAATTAGGTACACAGTGGAGAGCCCACCTGAGTTTGAGACTCCTGCGAGGGGAGAAAAACCCTAGTTTAGCACAATTCAGAAACAACAGCAGTAATGTGTATTAGGTACACAGTGGAGAGCCCAACTAAGTTTTAGAATCCTGCGGGGGAGAAAAACCCTAGTTTAGCACAATTCAGAAACAACAGCAGGAATGTGTATTAGGTACAAAGTGGAGAGCCCACCTAAGTTTGAGAATCCTGCGAGGGGAGAAAAACCCTAGTTTAGCACAATTCAGAAACAACAGCAGTAATGTGTATTAGGTACACAGTGGAGAGCCCACCTAAGTTTGAGAATCCTGCGAGGGGAGAAAAAACCCTAGTTAACCACAACTGTTGGACATAGTGAGGTGAAAACACCAATGCGAATGTAGTGGCCCAGTGTAGGTAGGGTGGGCCGGGAGAAGGTGGGGAGAGAAAGTGATGCTGGCGCCTGGCGTCCCCTGCGGACACCTGCAGACACACAGGGAGCCGCAACTGTAGGAGTCGCCCTTGGCCTAGGGGCCCTTAGCCACAGGGGGCTGCCGGGCAGAGGGCTGCCCAGGAGGGAATGGTTATAGGAAGAGGAAGGGGAGGGGGGGAGTGGGCGGGCAGGGAGGCGGGAGGGGGAGGAGGACCAGGAAGTGGGAGGCGAGGGGAGAGCAGGCACAACAATGCGCTCAGAGCGCGGATGCAAAAGGCATCCAAGGAAAAATAAACACTTGCTACTCACGGAGGCCCGCTAGGGCCAGGCAGGGCTTCCTGGGCCTATGCTTTCAGCAAGGCTACCGGCGACCGCTCACCCACGCTCAGCTCAACAAAGAAGCGAGCAGGGGGAGCGGGCGTCGAGTAGCCCAGAAGGAAGGCAGCCGGACAGCCAATCAGAGGGGGGGGGTGGGCGGGCAGGGAGGCGGGAGGGAGAGGAGGACCAGGAAGTGGGAGGGGAGGGGAGAGCAGGCACAACAACGCGCTCAGAGCGCGGATGCAAAAGGCATCCAAGGAAAAATAAACACTTGCTACTCACGGAGGCCCGCTAAAGCCAGGCAGGGCTTCCTGGGCCTATGCTTTCAGCAGGGCTACCGGTGATCGCTCACCCACGCTCAGCTCAACAAAGAAGCGAGCAGGGGGAGCGGGCGTCGAGTAGCCCAGAAGGAAGGCAGCCGGACAGCCAATCAGAGGGGGGGGTGGACGGGCAGGGAGGCGGGAGGGAGAGGAGGACCAGGAAGTGGGAGGGGAGGGGAGAGCAGGCACAACAACGCGCTCAGAGCGCAGATGCAAAAGTCATCCAAGGAAAAATAAACACTTGCTACTCACGGAGGCCCGCTAGGGCCAGGCAGGGCTTCCTGGGCCTATGCTTTCAGCAGGGCTACCGGCGACCGCTCACCCACGCTCAGCTCAACAAAGAGAACAAAACAAACATGAGTACACATGTCAGGAGCACATAACCCACACACATAGACATCACATCGACAGCCAACACATGAAGCAGACATGTCACACACAATTCAAATTCCCGGCATGCATCCAGTGACATTGATATGCAATGGCATCCCGAAAGCAGAAATGGATGCATGTAAATTGTGAAGCCTACACATGTACTGAATGAAGTATACGTTCTCCATCACACACCACCTCTGGCAGGCACATATCACAGGCAGAAATGACAGATGGCAACAAAGAGATGGCACATAGCGGGAGATTTTTTGAACAGCCAAATGGCCACAGCTGCAAGTGAATCAAAACACACCATGACACACGTAATATACATGTACACATGCATCACTAAATCATCATCACCAATATAGCTTCATCCATCTGCAGCTCGGCCCGTACCGGGTGTCATGGGCCCTGAAGACATAGTGAATGTCCCGAGCAAAGCGAGGGCCTACAGCGAGGTATGTGGGACCATAACACCCAGTACGGTCCGAGCTGCCGGTCCATGAAGCCTCCAGAAAAACCTTCAGGGCCTGATTCAGCACTTTAATCCATGTGTCAAATCACCACGCCCAGGCTCCACCAGATTTTCTAACTGGGCCTGAGCATACACGTACTGCACGACAGTGCACCTTCAGGATTGTGCCTTTTGAACATAACTGGCGCAATGCTGAAATCTCATCAGCATTTACGTAAAATAACAACATATTAGTCATTCAACAAAAATGCTGCTGAGAAGTGTGTAAATAAACACTTTCACACACACCTAAGAAAGTAGCTGAAATTTTGCACTACACAACGTTGAAGCTGCTAGCATATGTATATGTGAAAGTGTTCAAATACACCCGTGTTCATATACACTCGTATTGTGTATATGAACAGCATCCTATACAGCAAAGCAAGCAGCTTCAACGCTGCTTGCTTTGATGTATGTGAAAGTGTACACATACACACGTGTAGGCAACTCCACAGTAATAAGAACCCGATTGACAGCCTATAATCAATCTGCGGCCTATACCAGTTGGTCTAGCCTGCAGATTGACCAATCAACTTTGCAGCCAGGTCACTTTGAAATTGCAGCAGTGAGTAGGCATGTAGAACGGTGTAATATATCTCAGAAGTGGATGGGTGCAGTGCAGAACATGTGTACGTTACCAACAATCTACATCAACAAGTATGTTTTGATGTCAATCACTAAACATGACGGCACTGTAACGGCAAGTTCAGCCATCATGTGCAATGTGCATGCACTGGGTTGCATGCCTACAGTTCTCCCCCCCAACCCCCCTTAGTGAAAATGCAGGGAGGCATTGCATGGCAATGAAAGTTTGACCAGAGAACTGTGTATTGGCAGACAGTGTTGGCTAGCGTCAATTGCATCATCTCAGTCAACTGACACCACAGCAGATGAGAATGGGACAGTAAGCAGGACACATGATGAACCCTCAGTAGTACACCCATTCATGCAGAAGGCACTACCAGTTGAACAGAGTCAGGGGGCCTGCAACAGGGGGAGGCCTGTGCCCCACACAGACAATGACACCCTAAACATGTGCGTGATGCAGGACTGAGCCAGAGTGAGCATGGAATGGATGACCAAATTCCATGATACGTATGTAATCCTGGACATGTACTACAATGATCATCCTGCCAAGGACACATAGGGGCATGCATGTAATGCACATGGAGCATGAATGGGCACTCATGTCCCCGGGGAGCATCTGCCATCTGCAAAGTCCGAGTGAGACACCCTGCATCAAGGACAAAGGATGTACCCCACAGTATGTGTCTAGCAGGTTCGCAGGGAGAAGTGTGCATGTACGCAGGAGCGTGGAGCAGGCCATTGCAGTAGTCCAACATGTTACCCCCCTTGCCATGGTGAAATAGAGGAGCAGGGGGGCAAGGAAGCATGCCCGCGTGGCGTACCCACATGCAGGCTGAACACACATGCACATCAGTCATGCATTGACATAGTCCGAGTGCTGAGTGGAAAGACACCACAGGCTACATGTAGGCAGGTCAGTGAGCTGGAACATGGACCGGAGGGGCAGACAGGGACCTAGCATGTGAGTACGGTGCATGTGTGGTGATGAGGACTGTCCCCGTCTGCTTCACATGTCCAGCATGCATCACAACAGGCACGCATTAGTGAAGCATTGCATGACTCGCGCATGAGAACCATGTACACATAGCATGTAGTGGCAGTCAAGCACAACCCATCACACAAGCAAACCACACATGGGTTGGACAAACACGTAACAACACTCACCGGACGGGGCATCATAATCCTGCATCCCTCCCACTCCTTCGATCAATTCTGCCGGGATGAACTCCACAGCGATCACCTCGTGTGGAGTGAGTTCTTCCTCCTCAGGTGGTGGCCCACTGCAAGTAACCCGAGTCATGGCATAATTGGAGGCACGATTTTGCTTAGCACAGCGTCGGAGGTCATCCCAACGCTTTTTGCAGTCCTGAGCTGTGCGCACCTCATATCCGAATGCACTAACACCATCCACAACATGCTTCCAGTGTTCCCAATGCTGGGCAGGCGTAGTATGGCAATTTGGGCACGCTAGCATATTGCGTTCGTGTTCCGACACATAGCCCACAAGGAAGTCCAGTTTCTGCTTGCCGAAAGGCTTCTTCCTTGATGTGCAGGAGGCCGATGGCGTGTTGAGGTCCCAGCCTCTTGCACAGGTGCAACCTTCCTCCTCTTGGGCAGTGGTATGGACCCTGACTGGCAAATGCCGCCCTGATCAGTAGGGGCAGTGGCGCTGGTGGACTGGACCAAGGGAGTGGCAGGTGGAACTAGGACAGAAGCCCTGACTTGCGTCAATGGCTGCAGGGTGCTCTTGACAGGACCTAGCGCAGCAACAGCCGCTGTGCCAAGGTCTGTGACTGAGACTGTCCTGGCTGGCAGACTCACAGCCGGGTTGGTGTTGGCTGCATCTGCCCATGCAGTTGCCAACATCCGTCTGCTCGGGATAGCAGATGACAACACTGCCCCAGGGACGCATGTGTTGGTCAGAGCATCCCTGCACGCACATTGCTTGTGCCTCCTGACCACCTGGAATTCAACCTGGGAGTCCTCAGGTGCCAACGCATCATGCGCTGGCCGACCCTGAGCCTGGGTGGTGGTCGCCACAGATGCACCTGCAGCTACCATTACCATTGGGCCCTTGGCAGTAGATGAAACTGACTGCCGAGTCACATGGGTGCCAGTGTCAGATGCAAGAGCTGCATCTTCCGGAGCCACAGGGTTGGTGGCATGACTGCACCAACACGTGGCAGAACATCCTGCCGAAGTGGTGCACCCCTGCCTCTTCCCCCTCTGCAGCCACCCTGGCCACCCTGGACACCCCCTACTCCCTGGTCACCCCAGCCACATCCCTGACCATGGGGAAGAGTCCCAACTTGTATTTATTTTTTTATTTATTTATAACGCGCAAACCCGCAGGCCCGGAGGCATCAGGGCGCAATTAGTACAAGGTTACAGAAATGCAGGTATAACAGAGCATTATTACAAACATGGGATCCAAAAATGCAGGTCAAGCAAAGAGTCATTATATATATTTGCAAGAGGATCTTATATACATATGTACAGTAGTTTCAGTGCCGATAGATGATAGTAGTGGACGGCAGGTCAGGGTATGTCGGGGAGAGGCGCGAAGATGGCCTTAATGCTGGTTGAAAAGCCAAGATCTAGTGTTGGCTTTGAAGGTATTGAAAGAGTCTTCCGCTCTAATTGAGACAGGGAGGGAGTTCCATAACTTGGAAGCTAAGACAGGGAAACTTGAGCCCCCTGCTTTTTGCAATTTAAATCTCGGGATCGCTAAACAGTGGGATTGGGCTGTTCTTAGAGGTCGGGAGGTAGAGTGGCGCGATAGTCGACTACCAAGGTAAATCGGGGCTTTGTTGGCTAGGCATTTGTGCGTAAGGGCAAGTGTTTTGAGTGAAATTCTCTGTTTGACAGGTAGCCAATTTAGCTTACTTCTGGTTTCTGTGATGTGGTGGTGTCGGGGAATGTTTAGCGCAGCACGAATGGCGTTGTTTTGTGTCGTTTGAAGTCTGTTCAGGTTCTCTTGGCTGGTGCCAAGATAAAGAGCACTGCAGTAATCAATTTTAGCCATAATAAGGGTACTCGCTAGCGTAACGCTGTTAGACGTAGTGAGGAAAGGTCTGCAAGCTGCAATGAGTTTGCATGTGTATGCAGACGCAGATCTGACAGCATTCGTTTGTCGGGTTAATGAAAGTGTGGCATCAAGGTAGAAACCTAACGTTTTGGTATCTTTTGAGACACGAATGATATTACCATCTATGTTGAATGATTGATAGGACGGTTCTAGTCTGCTCAGACGTTGTGCAGTGCCCAAGATTAGGAGCTCCGTCTTGTCATCATTCAAGCACAACTGATGTTGGGCCATCCAGGCCTGGATGACCAAGTAGATGTCGTTAAGGGCTTTGGTGTCACCTAGATAATCACCAGTGATGGGGATGAGTATCTGGGTGTCGTCCGCATAGTTGGTATAGGAGACACCCAGATAGTCAAGTACATCAAAGAGTGGTTTCGTGAAAATGTTATAAAGTGTAGGTGACACACAAGATCCCTGAGGAACGCCGCAGTGAATCGGGGAGGGGTCCGCGGCTGCGGCTGGGGCAAAGACTCTCATGGATCTGTTGCTCAGGAAGGATTTGATCCAAGCCGCAGCCGAGGAAGAGAAGTTGGCCGCTGAATGGAGGTGCTCGCACAGGATCTGATGGTTGACCAGATCGAATGCGGCTGAGAGGTCGAGAAGTAGTAGCAGTGCTAATTTGCCTTGATCCTTTAGAACCTCGATTTGAGTTTTAAGGTCTAATAAAGCGGTCTCTGTCCCGTGTCTGGGGCGGAAGCCAGATTGTCGTAGACCTAGCAAGTTATTAGTTTCCAGGTAATTTTGGATCTGAAAGTATGCGGCACAGTCTAGGATCTTGAGCAGGAATGGTACGGTGGTGATAGGTCGGAAGTTAGTGGGAATGTTCGGGTCTAGGGAAGGTTTTTTAAGCAGTGGGATAACCCAAGCGTCCTTCAGATTGTCCGGGACAATGCCTGTTTGAAAGGAAGAGTTGATGAAGGCCGTGATGAATGGTGCCAACTCATGCGCTGAGTCCTTGATAGTATGGGCTGGGCACGGGTCACCTTGGCAGTTAGTTGGCTTAATTCTAAGAATTATATTTTCTACCTCTGCCACGGTAAGTGGAGAGAATGCGAATGGTGTGATATTAGTAGGGTCTGGTAAGGGGGCCTTAGTGAGGGAATGAGCGTGGTTGTCGCGCTTCAGGCTGTCCTGTTTATCTTTGATTTTGTCTTGTAGTGTGGAGATTTTATTTAGTAAGGCTGCTTGGATGTTGGCGCACCATTTACTATCTTTCACGCATGTGTCAGGGGGGGCGACTGGAGTTTCAAGCTCTCTTAGGATTTTAAAGAGTTCCTTGGAGTTCGAGTCGGCTTGTATAATGCGGTTGTTGAAAGATTCCTTTTTAGCCGTGATTATGGCATCTTTGTAGGAGAGTGAGGCTAGGAGGAAACTGTCTTTATGCTCGTCTGAGGGGTGGCTTTTCCATCGATTTTCGGCACAGCGTTTGGCTTTGCGGAGCGATCTTAGCTGTGGTGTGAACCATGAGTTGAGACCAACTGAGGTGCCCCTCACCTTTCGTAGCCTCCCAACCCTGGCACAGATGTACTAGTGCCAATGGGAGGTGTACACAACAATTGGCTTGGGCAATTGGGGTGAAGGGGATGGGTACATGATGTAAACAGCACCCCTGTGCCCCTGCAAGGCTGTATGTGACCCTTGCCAGAAAATGACGGGTCACTCAACACTCAGGCACCGCCAATCTGCAATAAAACCGTGCACGCAACCCCCGGTAGCCACGTGTGTGTAATTAACCTCAGACAGTACCCGGTGGCACCCATGGACACAAAAAACGTGTACATGTGGGACATACAGGCTAATATGACCTCAAAACGGGTATGCAATACACAGGGGGACCTGCAGTGGGAAAAATAGCATGCGCGACTCACCATCTGACTAGCGTGGGAAAGGAAAACATGCGTAGGCAACACCCCCACCAAAATAAAAGGTACGTCCTTGATCCACTGCGAAGTGATGGCACGTGAAACAACAAGAAGTAGCAACACATGCGTCGGTCTCCACGAAAAGCACATACAGCGAACTACTGGTTCATGCTCACCTTTAACCGGTGCAAAGGGAAATGCCTGCGCGCGTCACGTCACTTACGCGCTTAGGCCATTTCCTCGAATTACACGCATTCACACAGGGAGGTGCTGTTTTTGCACGTGCGGATTCACTCTGCACCCGTGCCGAGAGAAAGGCCCATGCACACCACGTCACTTACGTGCTTAGGCCCTTCCTCGAATTACACACTGACGTGCTGTTTTTTCACATGTGGATTCACTCTGCATCAAGCTGGCCACGCGACAACATACGGCAGACCATACTCCTGCCCAGAAGGCCATTTTCCTGCCCCCCAGAGCCCCGAGCAGTCTCCCACAATCCATCTGCTGCTGCCTGCCTGCCTGCTTGCCATGTGCCCTGCTATTTGGTGGCTGCACATCAGCCATCTGCAGGGGTCCAGTTGCTGTGACCACCCCTGCTGGAACAGAAGACTCACGACTGCTGTTCCATCTCTCCACAGCCCAGCCCCAGGACCCAGTTGCCCACCCACTCCTGCCTCGGGGGTTGCCATGTCGGGGCAAACACCATCTGAGACCACTGGCAACCCCCAGCCAGAGAGGCAGTGGGCTGTCAGCTTCTCAGCCAGAGAAGTTGGCATCCTGGTGGAGCAAGTCCTGGAGCATTATGATGCCCTCTTCAGACGACCGCGCTCCGACAAGGAAGGACGACGGAGGATTTGGTCAGACATCATGGTTGCCATCAATGCGGAGGGGGTGGCAACCCGTGACCTGAAACACATCCAGAAGTGCTGGGAGGGTCCAGCTTATCATCAACCAGATGAGGGTCTTGGAACGTATTTGGCCAGTGCTTCACCACCAGGTCCTCGAGAGGCAGACCCATCTGGAGTCGAGCAGTAAGTGTCAGTGCATTCTCAAGTAGTGAATGTTGAGGTGTGGCAGAGGTGTGCAGCTTGGACATATGTGTGACATGGCCCATTCATGGATGTGTGTGTAGGGACATGACAGTGCTGCATGTGTGCCAAGTCATGTGTGGTGCACATCAGTGGTGTATGTATTCCGATGCATGATGCACAACTGCATGTGTTTATGCATGCATATTTGCATGTCTGGGTGTGTACTATGCCATGTTTGTGGTGTGACACATGGATGCCCTCCCACCTACATCTACTTGAATGTTGTGCATGTTGTGCATGTGCATGTGTCTGTTGAGTATGTGTGTGACTGTGAGACGCCATAGATGCATGTGACACGCACATCAGGGTGCCCGATTGGCTGATGTGAGACATTTGGTGATGATTGCACTGTAACAGGAGGCTGAGATGGCCATAGGCATGTCTGTGTGGTGGCATGTGTGCATGTGATAGTCATGCCCCATGATGCTTGCAACTTCCTGTCACCCTTGGGTTGTACATGCACATTCATGTGAATGGATGAAGTTGCCTGTTGCACAATCCCAGTTCATTTGTGCATGTGTGTGGGTTCAAATGATATGAGTGTTGGGGAGTGTGATGCCATCTGTGAAGTTTGACACTGCCAGTCATGTGCAACTATCATGTGTGTATCAAACCATTGTACAGTGCCCTGATGCCTGAGTTCTATCTCTCCCTGTCTGCAGCGTCAACTGATGAACAAGGCGGAGACGGTGCTGTGGACAAAGTGGCAGAGATGCCACAACCAGCCGGAGACGCATGGCCCAGCTCCCCTCCCAGGTAATCATATCTTCCGGGAGTGAGGAGTCTGGTGCCGTGTCCATGGCCGCAGCTGCCGAGAGAAGGAGCAGCTAAACCCCCACAGGGGCCAACGGAGAAAGACGGCACATAGTCATCCAGGTTGGTGGGGGGTTTGGTTGAGGAGGAGGCCGTGACAGCCCCACGCACGCGGCCTGGAAGGAGGGATTCCACTAGTGCTAGTGGTGCAGTCCAGGGGCAGAGACAGGAGGCAGTACAGGCCGTCGCGGAGGGGCCTGTGTGTAATCCTGTCCCCGATCCTGTGACTGCATCATTAGGCACCAGCAGGGATGCCTTCGTCCAGACCCATTTTCAGGGAGGGGATGCGCGAACAACAACTGGCCTTCTTCTATCTGCGGACGTGGCAATCCGTGACCGGATTGAGCCTGTCCTATTTGGTTTGGCATTGCGCACACGTGGTTTTCGGGATGACGTGCAGGGTTCTCGTCAGGACAACGCACGTCATTTCGAATACCTGTTCTGGCGCATCAAACTACTAAATCTTGAAAACAAACTACATATCTGAACAATAACCCCAGGCCATTTTTGTCCAGATCTTATTTTTTCAGGTTCGCACACTGGGAATATTAAGGATAGGCTCCTTGATTACAGCAGCATAACTAAAGGGTGTGTATCTCGGATAGAATTTTTCCCGAGACCCTGGTAGGACAGACAGACATATCCAAGCCCTACCACTTTGCTGCCCAACTCATCCGGGTTTCCGGTTATATCTTTTCAGCCTTTCAAATTCTCATTGGTTTACATAATTGTTACTCTTTTGACTCCACCGGTTCTTGACCCTAGTGCATTTCCTTCTGTGATTAGATAACAGATCGAAGTTCGGTGTATGTCAACCCGCACAAATTTGCTTTTTATGTTCAAAAAATTACGAAAAAGTATTGTGTGTTGTTGCTTTTTTGCTAGTTTATTGTTGATTGTTCACTTGTCTAAATGCTTGATACACATTACACTATATATTTTTAAAAAATGTCTGTTATGTGAAAAATGTCGCACGATTGTACATTGCATTAAAAGTATTTATATATATTTTTCTTCTTTCCAATAATTGAACCTAGCATTTATTGCTCGTATATAGAGCTATTCAGGGGAGATCCAGGATTTAAATGACCCCCATTTTAGCTCTCTTCCTTTTTTTTTGGCATAGCGACACTCCCTTTCTTTTTCATGCTTTATAGCATCAAACTACTAGGACAGGTCATCGGCACTGCATTCCTCCGTGTTCTGGAGGGTCTTGCAACCCCCTCCTAAACTGAACCCCCTATGCACCAGTCTTCCTCTGTGCCATCTTCCCGCCCAAGTATCACCTGAGCCCCCTGTGGAGCTGCACCTAGCCAGCGGCCAGGCTGGTAGAGGACACATCCCTGCCACAGTCGGGAGTCAGAGGTCCAGCAGGGGTCGCCACACCACCAACTGGACCCCAGCAAATGGAGGACATGCAGGTATCAACAAGCAGGGCACATGCACGATGGTACCAGGGGATTCCACCGGAATGAGGTAGGTACCACCCACTGGTCACATCCAGAGATGGATCTCCTTACCAAAAAACCTTCTTGGATTCGGAACATTTTGGGACACTTCATAAACACCCTGAGGTCCACTTTCCCAATGGAAAGTTCTCAGGGTCCTCAATGTGATGATAACATTTCCCAATAATCGAATCCCCTTTTTGTGTCATGATTAAATCAGCATCTGCGGCCTCCTTATTCAAATGAGCAGTTGAGAGTTCATTGGGAGCATTTGTCTGGGAGCTAGTGACAGCAGTGACCTGGGTTTTCCACAACCGGGACTCGATCTCAAGGAGCTCCCCCTGGATGGCTCAGGTTTTGGACAACTGATAAGCTAGGTCATTTCCAGTTTTGTCTGGCCCCTCTATTCTGGAATGACCTTTGATCTTTTTTCCAATAGATGCTCATCCCATTAGAGGTGACCAGATCATCAATATTTTGTATTAGCTTGTCATGTTTAAGTGGTTTGTTATTAGCACACAGCATACCTATGGTTTTCCAATTAACCAGGTGCTCCACGAACCCGTTACGGACATAATCTGAATCAGTGATTATGACCAGTTCGTGGAGTTGGTGTTGGACAGCAGTGAGGATGGCCTGATGAACTGCCATCAACTCCACCACCTGACTACTGTGGGGACCGCTTTTGTACCCAGCAAAGGGCTCCGGGGCATAATTCACCCAGGCATTCCCAACGCCAGCCACTAGTTCCTTTACCACATTGTTATCAACATGGTAGGACCACCCGTCCACATAAACTGTGGGCATCCCCTCACACTTGTCTTCTTCATAAACCTTGTGCGGGGAATTCAGGTACGCCTCCATGTTGTCCATGGTTTTGAGACTTTCGTCCTCGAGACAGTTTTCTCTGGCACAATCATGCAAGTCAGCCAGAACTTGCGCAAGGGGACTCTTCTTGTTTTAGTCATTACTGACCTCCACAGGAAAGCCTTGCATTGACAGAATCCAGGAAGTAATTCTGAAATTACTCACATTTCCGGCCCGGATTCTGTCACTTTGGAGGTATTGCAAAGGCTGGTGGGGAGTCTCCACTATGATGTGCTCCCGCTGGATGAACGGGCGGTCATTTTCCAATGACCACACCATTGCCAGGAGTGCCTTCTCACAATCGCTGAATATTTCCTCCACAGAGGATACAGTCTTGCTTGCATAGGAGATGACTTTATTGACCTTGTCATGCTTTTGACATAATACTGCTGTCAAGCATGTATTTGAGAACCCTGTCTCCAAGAAGAACTCCTTGTTTTTGAAAATGTAAGCTAGACAAGGTGGTTGTGAGAGACTTATTTTGAGTTGCTTTACTGCCTCAACTTGTCTGGACCCCACTCCCACTTGACCCCCCTTCAACAGATGGATCAAGGGTCTTGTGACCTCTGCGTAATCCTCAATGAACTTCCTACTGCAAGTAGTCAGTCCAACGAGGCTTCTTAGCTCACGCAGAGTTGTGAAGTCTTTCAGTTTGAGTAGTGCTTCCACTTTCTTCTCCTGGGGACAGACACCCTCGGGAGTTATTTCATGTCCCAAGAAGTTGACACGGGTCCTGCACCACTGTGCCTTCTGGAAGCACAGTTTTGCTCCGGCAACTCTCAACTGGTTCAGAACATAGTGGATTTCGACTATGTGTTCCTTCACTTTGAGCTTTTTTTATCAGGACATCATCCACATAGGCCAGGTTACCCCATTCACCCAAGTCAGGCATGGCCTTGTATAAGAATATGTTGAATTTGTTGCCGGAGTTTATGTTTCTGAAGGGAGTCCGGGTCCACACGTACTTCTGCCCTCCAAAGGTAAAGGCCAGCTTGTATGGGTCCTCCCGACTGACCGGCACGGTCCAGTATCCATTGGTCAGGCCAATGGTGGTGTACACCTTTGACCCCTGGATCTGGGTCAGCCCCTGGTCAATGTAGGGAAGAGGCCATCGGGACATGTTGACCCGTTTGTTCAGCTCCCTCAGGTCTGTGCAAAGTTTCCATTGGCCATTTGGTTTTAAAATCTCCAGCACCGGATTATTAAAGGTGCTGTGGCCTGGACGAATTATCCCACCGGACTCTAGATTTTTGATTATTTCCGTCAGGGACACCATAGATGCGAGAGGCAAGCGATATTGCTTCACAAACACAGGAGTCATTCTAGAGTCCGTGGGAATTGTGGTAGTATGTATCTCGGTGCGACCACAATCGTATGAGTCCACAGCAAAGATATCTTGGAAATCTAAGAACACCCGTTTCAACTTTTGCCCTTGCTCCTCAGTCTCACAGGCATCAGCGAAGTTGACCTGCTCTTCAACCTTTTGCCTGAAGCCTATAAAGACTTCAGGTTTCGCGTTCTCAGTGGCCTCCATCACCTTGCGGGGTGAAGATCCTGTCCAGTGGTATGCCATCGTCATTGTCGTTGTCATAGCAGTCCTTGGGGATTGGTCCTATCAGTTCATTTCCTAGATCCATGAAAAAATGTTGGTCATCAACCGCCTAGAGTGATACTCCTAGGGTTGCTGTTATCCATCAATATTGGAATGGTGTTATGTTCTACATTGACTAATGGTGTTGGGTTTAACCCCAACTTGGTACAAAGGGGGTGTACTCTGACGTCTTAAATTCTAGGGTCTACTAATTGATTGTAGTAGGCCTTGATTTATTCTGTCATGTCACATACATTCAAAATTACTTTAGATATAGTAATACTCATAAAGTTTGAGCAGTTCAGACAAGAAATAGAAAAAGAAAGTTCAGCTTTTGTTTTATTTAGCTGTCAAAATGCATTTCATAGTCATGCATTTATAATCTTTTTTGAGATTTTTCTGTAAAAGGTGCAGTACATTAAGGGTTTAGTATTCACAAGTCCTTAATGGAACTGAATTAACAATTGAATTGAAAAAATACACAGCAAAAACAAAGTAGTGCTTCGAAATTAATCTGTGACCACCACCTATAGTGACAAGTGATAGTACAGGTACTCAATACAGAACAACCAGACTGAGAACAATAAATGGTATTACAATTGGTTGTGTGTAGCTAGGCTAGAGGGTGAACTAACAAGTGGTCGACGTCTGGATCTGAATCAAGAGGTTGGGAGGACCAGGTAGGGTGTAGGGTGCTGGTCCTTAGACGTTTCGGCAAGAAGCCTTCATCTTGGGCCTGGAGTAGGTCTCCCTGATGGGTCGCAATGTTGGATGAGACTTGGAATTGCTTTGTCACGGATATGAAACTAGGTACCAATTGGTCTTTGCTTCTTAGGTGCAGTTGCAGGCTTTTATAAGCTTGCTCAGTGTGCTCATGGTAGAGAGTCACTGGAGGTAGATGCTGGCTAGGTGGCAACTGCATAAGGAGTGGGGAGCCCAGGTGGTTGTGGGAGCTTGTTTTCCCCTGTGGTTCCTCAATAGCCGCTATCCTGGAAAGGAAGTCCCCCCCCAAACCCTGCTGTTGGAGAAGGGCATTGAGATGTACATAGGTGTCAGGATTTTGCAAGTTCTGTCGTTTTTAATGTTTAAGTCAAGTGGGAATTGTCACCTATAGAAATTTTGAGTATACACCTGCTAGGCAGGAGATGTTTGGAATTGGGAATTTCCAGTCCCATTTCCCACTTTTCAATCAATTTAAATTTGGGAATGGTTGGATCTTTTGGGAGTTTTCCAAACATGGCTTCGCTGATGAAGCTCTTTCTGTTGTTCAAGCACACTCTGGTGAGAACAGATTCTTTCCCCTCATTTAACTGAATAGGGAGGGACAGCTGCCATCTAATTTTATGAATGTCAGCTAAACCTTGAGCTGGTTTTTCATCACTTGTGACTGTAGAATTTGGATTTTCAGATTGTGAATTGGTATAACATTTCAAAGTATTTCCTTCCAGGGTGGAATGCCACTTAAAACTGGAAGGAAGGTTGATTTTCGCCCAATTTTTATTTCCAGATCCACAGGAATGGAGAGGATTTCCCATCCCCAGTTTGTTGTCCAACAGCAATTACTGTAACGTCAGGTGTTTGATTATTTTGGAAACGAAACTCAATATGATCAGATTTTTGATCAACCATCTGACATGTGCCATTTAAGCTAACATGGTTGACAATTTGTTTTAATTTTACTACCTGGTTAGTCTGAGTCCAGAGGACCTTGTTCACACAGTCTACTAGGGGAGACAACCTGCAAAGGATGTCTTCTCTAATAAACAGGGTGTTGCCTCTGGAGTCACGACTATGACTGGGTGTTTCACCTTATGTCGCCCAATTTTTATTTCCAGATCCACAGTCCCCTCAACAGGATTTCATTCCCGTCAAAGTTCTGGAGTTGTCCAGGCAGAGGGGTGAGAGGGATCTGGTGTCCCCCCCCCTTCCTGAATTTAGCTGCTCAAAGGGCCTTTTTGACAGAGAGTGGCTTGGGATCCGGTGTCCACCAGTGTTGAAAATGCTCATTGCCCTTGCACTCAGACGGGGGCATAGAATCTCCCCTCCTTCTACTCCAGCGGGCAAAGGTAATGGGCATTTTGGGCAAGCTGGGTAGTGAATTTCTTTATTTTAGGCTCCGACACGGTGGGGTTTTGGACATTTTTCTGTGCCAGAGTCTGGGAATCTGTAACAAAAATTTGGCATCCTGAAATAGGTGGGATTTTGGAATCCCCTTTTTCCCTTAGCTCTGTGCTACCCCCTCTTACCTGATGGCAGTCACTAGAACCAATTTGTGGGTAGGATCCCTCCATTAATATTTTTTTCTCAGGATGACAATTCTAAGGTTCTGAGACGGGTGACTCTGAAACAGTCCCCACACCACCCAGTCTTCATTTAGATTTTTTGGGACCCAATTTTCTTTGGTAGGAATTCCCCCGGCCCTGAAGGAGAAGATTTTCTTCCCAGAATCCTCTAAGGGTTCTTCCCTTTCAAACTGGAGGACACTAACTTTCTCCACAAAATGGGCCTTTTTGATTTCTTTATTTCTCCTACCCACCCTCTGTTCCCTGGGTTGCAGACTTTCGGGGGCAGGAGATTTTAGTTTCAGTTGCGGGGTGTCCAGGGGCTTTTCATGCGTGAGGAAGGAAGCTTCCTCTAGGGCTTTACACCCCCCCTTCCTCCCTTGCCTCCTCCTCTGGAACCGGTGAGTTGTCAGGGTTCTCTCCCCGTCATTGTTCTGGGGTGCCAGACCCTTGATTTCAAGGGTTTTGAGCCCGCCATGTTCATCTGAGGGTTCTGTTGAGCCCTCAACATGCGCCTCAGATCCTGCATGAGGTTTTGGACCTGGCGCTCCAGTTGGGACACCCGGTCCGGCTGGTACGGGGGTCTTTGTTCATACCTAGGTGGTTCTCGTTAAGGGTAACTATCCCTTCTCCCGGCGCATCCTGGGTATTGGGGATTCCCTTGGGAACCCTCCACCGTTGGTCTCCCCTCTCCTGGATTGGGTGTTCTGGACTCCTGAAACCGGGGAAAGAAAGGAGGGTTGTTCTGTATGTTGGGGTTTGGTAGATACCGGGAAAGAAACTTAATCCCAGATTTGGGGGATTGCTGCCCTCCTGAGGGAAGTTAGGGGGGGAAGTTTCCTGGGGCAGTATTCACCTGGTTGGATCCCCCATGGGCTGGCAGAGTCCATACGTACCCCAAGATTGGTTGGTTGCCCTCGTATCTGGGACTTATGTAATCAGGAGAGTTAGGGGTCCAATTGGTGGGATTACCTCCCTGACTGCCACCTGTTGCTGATTGATCAGATGGCCTTTTTTGCCTCTGATTTTGCTGATTTTGGTAAGGTTTGTTTTTAGGCCCCCCCATTTCTAGGTCTAAAATGGAGGCAACCTTCACCTCTGCCACCTTAGCAGCAGCAGGCGTCTTGGTTGGTTTGGTGTTTTTTGTCTAGTTTTTATTTTCTGCAGGTTTTTGGACCTCATAGATCCGGGTAGCCTGCTCTATTACCCAGTCTAGGGTCCTTTTGTCATGAAAATCCCTCACCAGCTGGGTCATTATGTATTTTGGGAGTGCATTAAAATAGGTAGTTATAAACTCCCTGCTATCCGTGCTCACCCTCTTGGTAGTTAGTGCAAAGGCGCGTTATAGCACATGCACAAATTCTCTTGGGACCTGATCTTCTCAGCATTGCAAATTGTAGGCCACTTTGCGAGCCTCCTGGGGGTTTCTGTGGGCAGAAAGTGCTTCAAGATGGCCGCCTTGTAGGTCGACCACCTTGAATGGTTTTGGTCTTCCAGTCAGGCAAAGAAGCTGGAGTACTCCAGAGAGAACGTCCATTTACCATAGTCTATGCAGTTCTGGCTATCCTTGATGTGAAAAGTGTCCATCATCTATTCATATAGTTCCAGATGCGCCCAGACAGAATATTTTGCCTTTTTGTGGTACACTGTTATGAAATTCCTAATAGCCTTGATCTGCCTAATGGGGTCTTTTCACCAGAACCCTCCTCTGTTTATTTGCCTTCCTTTGCTGCGTCTCTTGAGTCCACTCGCCCTCCGAATGTAATCTGCTACTGTTTGAGGTCCCCTCATTATCTTCTAGGCGATCCCTGATTCTTTGAGCTTGTGAGGGGCTCGAAGAATGGTGGGGCCTAGTGTCTTCTCCCCTGTTGTACCTCGGCTCTCTGGGTCACTCCCATTGGACTCCCTCTTTCTAACAGGAGAGTGGTCTTCTAATTCCTCTCTGATTCCAGGGTTAAGGAGGGTCCCCCCACTGCCCTGTTTGGATGGAGGTTTTCAGAATGCTCTTTTGGGGCTTCAATACATGCTATTTTCTGCATATCAAACCAAATGGTCCCTTTGGAGATAGTGCTTCTGCAGGTCTAATTCCCTGACTTTCTCCTCATACGTGGCCTCCTGGTCGGAGAAATCAGCCATAATATTTTGTATCTATACAGGGACGCCCATCCATCAATTTCTGAGGGGCGCTGACCTGTCAGCTCAATCATGCTAGGCCTATTTAATTCTGACGGCCTGATGGTTTCTGGCTCATGTGAACCCGTAGACATGAAGTCAGCAGCGCCTTGCGCATAGAAAGTATTAAATGGGTTTGAGGCCCTTAGTACAGACAGCATCACATTGTGATCAGGGGTAGCCCTGTCCCTTTCTACTTGTTCAGGGTCCCTTAAGTTTGGATTTAGCATAGCATACTCTTTCCCCAACCTCCCTAGTTTTTCCTTCTCAGCCCCTACCTCTTGATAGTAGGCAAAGGTCTGAGCCTTTTGCTCTGCTATCAGGGCTTGACTGGCCTCTATGACCCGCTCTTGAGCTGCCACCTGCTTGTGGAGTCCATTGCTCTCCTCACAGAAGGCCTCATTGTCTCTTTGTGCTACCTGTATGGTCTGAGAACAATTTTTGTGGCAGGAGGTGAAACTCCCTTTTCTTCATATTTTGAGCCTCTATGGCCTGCTCTAACTCGAATTCCATTTGTCTCCTATGTCCCATTCGTTTTTTTACGTTCTTCTTTTATGCCAGTTAGTCCCTGAACGTCTGACTCCCTTCTCTCCAGGTCTTTCTTTAATCTGCCCACTACCTGACATAGGGCATCCCGCTGTTGTTTGATAGTATATAATGTCTGCCGTTCCTGGTTAAATTCTGTCTGGAGTTGGAGTTCTTTACTGATGAATCTATTAATTGGGGTTTGAGGGAGCTTTGCAGGGGGAAATCTTAACTGGGTGCTTTCTACCCAAAAAAGTAATAATGCTCCCATTCATTTGTGCTTTGTGTATGTTATATTAGAAGGTCAAACTAAGTGTTTTCTATAATTCTACAGTGTAAATTATCACCCCACCGGTGATTGTTGCCCAATTTTAAATATGTGTGATATTGATGGAAATTTAAAAATAAATAAATATTGTATTACCACCCACCAGCCTGGTTCATGGTCCATTGTGGCCTGGGCTACTTGTAAAAGGGGGTGTGAGACTGGTTGGGTGCCATCTCAATCTGAATTCTTAGAAAATAAAGTAAAAGTGTTTTAATTGTGTGCTGCAGTCTAGGCCAGTTTCAAGAGTAATGGTCTGGTGTGTGACACCCCATTAGAATCCTTAACAGATCGGGGGCTCGTACGGGATTGAGAATGTGTTTCCACCCGTGACAACTTAACTCAGCAGGCTAACCTTTAAGGTAGTGATAGATGCATGGTCGAAAGCCATGCACCCAAAAACAAAGAGGTGGTTGTGGGGACATCCTGCACTCTTGGACCCAATAATACACTTATACATACTTACTGTTTCCAATGCCTATTATTATATTCATTAGTACGCTGCCATGGTTGGCACATGCTACGGTGGTTGTGGCCAGGACCTAGAGTCTTGGATGCATGACCGTCGGCCAAACATGCATACAGCCCTTGTGTTGCATTTTCATTGAGAAGTTGTGGGGAGTGCGTGCAGTGTTGGGTCCATGGCCGAAGCCGATGCCCCCAACAAGAAAGTGGTAAGTACTACACTTGGAAGACACTGCACACCCATCCCATGTAAGATCTAGAGACATACACCTAGGAGGGAAACCTCTGGGCAGAGGTGCAGCAGGATGACACACCTATAGAATAACCCCCACTACCACACATCACCGAGGTGGTTGTTGGGGACACCCTGCAGTCTTGGGTGCATGGCTAAAGCCCATGCATGCAATACTGAAGTCATAAGCAGTGGAGTTCCAAGTTAATATGGGTGTGGTGGATTCTGGTTGTTCTCACAATTTGGTATGGAAATGTACACAAATCGCTCATTTGGGATTTCTTCCTGTATCACTTTGTTACAGAGAGTGCATGCATGTTTCCACATGTACGAAATTTGGAAGATTTCATTTACAGGTATACATAGCTCTCAACTCACCCGCTTTTGGCGGGTGTCACCCGCCTTGCAAAGGGCTGACTCACCCGCCCAGCCTCCTGCACGCCCATTCACTCCAATGGGCGTCTCACCCACCAAAAACAAAATCGGGTGATTTCACCCGCCTTTGCGAGACAAATGGTTGAGAGCTATGGGTATACTTTTGTTTTCCAATACTAATAGTATGTACGTTAGAAACTCTTGTGGATCTTCTTGTGAGTTCACAGTGAATCTCACCATTCCAGCACAGACTTCCGATTGTTGCCTTATGCCTTACTCCATAAACACTGTATGTGTTGGCAGGATTGCTTGTTGCATTTCTATGCAGTACTAACATTTGCAAACACAATTGGTCTGTGCTGTGCAGGTAAATATTGTTAACAATTGGTGGCAATTGAAATAGAATATTCATTACTACATTTGCATAGCAACTTACCCCACTTTTTCATTTGTAAATTTGAATGGGCCAGCAAGTTCTGTACCTGAGTGCATTTTTAGATTTTTCTGTTGCTTCTTTGCCGACGTGCCTGGTTCACATTCCCTAATAGGTTCTTCTATGTTTGCAGCAATTGATGAAACTTTAGCTTCTTTTCTTTTTTTGTGCAGAATTTCCTGTTGTATTCTGTTGCATTTCTGTTTGATTTACTTTTCTTTTACCACGTTTCACTTTATCTGGAACAGGGTATTGTTTCAGATGAGGGGTGTACAGTGAACATTTTTTTGTATTGTATTCTAGAATGCAAGGAATATCAGCTTTCACTTTACTTGAATCAAAGTTAATTTAAAAAAGACTGTCAAGTGTACACAAGCTTGATAATGCTGCATAGCTCATGCCTTCCTTAAACACTGTCTTTCCTATATCTATCAATGCTTTATCTAGGGTAAGACCAGGGGATTTATGAATGGTAACTGCATATGCAAGAGTAAGAGAAAATTGTTCTCTACGTACATACATGTCTTTAAAGAGAAGGAATCGAGCCATTGAGCGCCCTATCCTTTTTACTTCTTAAACTTTATCAAAGCAAATATTTACAAACTGAATGCTGTTATCACGTGGGTATGATTGAAAGCCAACAACTGTGCCCAGTGCTCCATTAACTAGCCCTTGCTCAAGTTCAAGGTTACGTTTAAGCATTATTCTACAATTTAATAATAATTTCAAAACTTTTTCCAACCCAGCTGTGTTGGAGATTGAATGTTCTAAACTATTTAGTCTTGTTATGGCTTGCTCACACATGGGTACAGTCAAACCATGTATGTCTAGTTTGTCTGTGGCCCTAATCTCTATTATTGCTTGCATTTCTTTCTTTAGCATTGTTTCATTGAATTTGAAACAGCTTGCAAGAGTTGGCATTAAGGCCATACAATTGACATTTTTGTGCGCTATTTGTTCCATAACATCAGTTGCGCATGTATTATCGCCATAAAGTGCATGTATATGCCGCTTTTTCAAAACAGCTTGTGCTTCTTGTGATAATACACCAACTCTAATACTTTTTAAGATGTTAGCATAAGTGAGATCTGCAGATTTCCACATGTTCTCAGTTAATTCTCTGTATTGGAAATGTTGCCAAAGGTTAACATTACCTATGCTACCAACAGTTATCTGGCAGAGTTTGTGGCCTAAGGTTTTAAAAATCAGTTCACCTTTTACTGGTGACAATTGTAGAAGATCTCCAAAAACGATAATGTGTTTCCCAGTAAAGAGTTCTTCCTTATTACTTTTAAGTACTTCTTGGAATATGAGATGAATCAAAGCCAACATTAGATTGGAGACCATGCTCACTTCATCTATTAGTAGCATTTTCATTTGCTTCAATACTCTCCATAATTCCATTGCTGCTTCTGCAGAAAGTTTGTAGTACTCTAATTTACTTTGATGCTCTACTGGAAGCAGTAGCAATCAGTGTAAAGTCACACCGCCTATGTTGCAGGCAGCTAAACCTGTGGGGGCTGTTACAACAGCTGACAGTTTGTTATTTGTCAATTGCTGCAAGAACTTGCTAATCATTTTGATTAGAAATGTTTTCCTTGATCCAGCTTCCCCACTGACGTACAGCACTATAGGTTTGAAATTTTGGCAGGTACATTCTTTATTTTCATGCTCTACGCCATGTACAATTTGTTTTGTTACCTCTTCAAAAATGGTGCGCTGATCATTGTTAAGTTTTCCCTGTTGCACAGTTAAGTCCTCTGTATATTCTTGATACTGATACATGGTGGTTTCTACTTCTGCCATAGCAACTCCATCCTCATTTGCTATCAGTGGTTTTCCTAATGGCTCTTGACTTCCTGTTACAGAAGGTTGACTACTGTCGGAAGAGTCTATATCTAGTTGGGCCTGAATTTCTTCTTCTTGTTGCTGCTCATTGTGTAACATTGTTTTGTACTGCGTAAAGTTAACATCGGTGATAGTGCTTTAATTTGCTTTGAAAGCATCTTCATAGCACTCATAATTATCTAGTCTGTCTTCCTCTTTTCTCCATGGTTTGAAAAGTTGTAAAAGAGACATGTAATATAGTTATTTCTGTTGAGGAGTTTTTACTGACAACTTCACATGATTAATTAAGCTTTGTTTGTTCAGTTTCACTAAGCTCCCTTCACTATGAGTCACTCTATATCTACGTTTACTTTCATCGGGTTTTACATTATTTTATATTGCAAAGTTTTTAGCTATGTGGTACAGACACATGCTTTCCAGAGTAGTACTCCTGTTCGGATAGTATGTGTCCAGTAAATTGTTTTTCAGAATGTCTCGGCTGTTGGGATCATTTCTGGCAATAGTTTCTATGTCCTCATATGATTTTAGCACTCTTTTTCTAAATTTTGCAGGACCAAGACTGAGCCATACTATGTTGTCTGATTTTCCGTACAAAGCAGTGCCGGTTAAATGATCTGCTGCTTCATAGGCCCCACATTCTCTACGAGAGAGCATTTTTATGCCTAGACTGTACAATTTCTATGATAATGTTTTGTCTGATGCTAGATCATTCCAGAAGTCTTGAAGCTCTGTTTTTTCTGCTTTTGTTAAGTAGGCTGTAACATATCGTGCAACAGCAGTTGAATTGTCTGCAATGTACTGTACAAGTATGTTTGCATTCCATAATTGGGCAATTATTGCATTGTAATCATTGATATATTTTGATTTGCCCCTTCTTTTTATGTAATACGTGTTTTTAGGTGATTTACCTTTAACACAATGTCGAACTGAAGACATGAAGTTGTTTACTTCACCTGTTTCTGTAACTGGCATGGGGAAACCAAAGCGACATTTGGTGTAGTATGTATCTTTGTTTTTGTATTTACGGCGACAATATTTGCCACATGTGTGTCTTTGAAATTGTAAAATCTGCCCATGCAGCTCACTATGACTCTGTTGTGAAGGGATTTCACATGTGACATATTTTTGGATAAACTGCAAAACAGTGCTATCACTGTCTTGCCCATATTTGGTGCACCTTTGATCCATAACAGCATGTGAATATGTAGTGCTCCTCTCGCTTGGTATTCTTTTCTCCAAAAGAAGTGTTGCACTTCTCCAAGGGGAGGAACACTTTTATTGCAGATAAAGTGTAGCATTGCAATAAAACGATGATGGAAATATCTTGAGACATTAACTGGATCTAGAGAGCAAAGTTCTCCAGGTGTTGATATATCTATGTTATTTTTGTTGCTGTTTGCTATGCGTAGGAACTAATGAAAATCTTCCTATGCGTATTCTGCACAACTTAGCGTAACAAACCAAGTTGGTGGTCCAAGGTTTCTGATCATGCAACGCACGTCTCCGTGCCATCTAAAGCAGTATTCCTTTGTACCGCGCATGTTTGCAAACAAATTTGTTATACTTGCTTGTAAAACCTCATCTTTTTCTTGTTATTTTTGTATTAACTGCGTAGCTGACATATTTTGAAAGTGTGTTCCAGATTTAAGAATGTGTGCAACTCCATAACATAGTGTTGCTAATTCACTTTTGTATAGTAGGTGGAATATGTATTCCACATTTTGTCTAAATCTAGGATCCCCGGAATACCTTCGTAATGAGCGGTATTCTGATGACCCAATCTGAGTGGGTCTATCATCGTACCTCCCACCTTTGCCAGTAGGAAATAGCAGTGGAAAAGCATGTGCTTCTATACTTTTTTCCCAAATACTCATTGGTGCCCCTTTGGTTTGTCGCATTTGGTAATTTTCTAGTGCATCATCTATACTTTCATTGGAATGCAATGGATGAATTGTGTAATGGTCTAAAGAGTGGATACTGTAGCTGGATCCAGAAGTTCAAATTGTCCAGTTTCTGATGGCTCTTGAATTATTTCAGTTGTTTCCCTTAAGCTTTGATCAATATTTATTTCCTTGTAGTAGTCATTGTTCTCCTTTAGATATTGCAATGATTGTGTAACTTTGTGTAAGTCTACTAATTGTTGCCAAATTTGTTTGTCCTTTGTTGGTACACCATTTACCAAGACTATTAAAGAATGCTCTATTGAACGTTCCACTCCTAGAGTGTGCACATTTTCCGTTATATCTAATGGCAAGTAAAATACTTTGCCACAAATGCCTTTCACCAATTCAGAGGGAGGTACATTTGCTGTTTTTGGATGAAGGTGTATAATTGCTTGAAATGGGTGAACTGTTTGAATTATTATGCTCTCATACAAATTGAGCTGCTGCAGGATTTTTGGTAATGGAAACAGTTACAAATTTGGAATTGCACATGAAGGCGTGTGGTTGTAGTCAAATTTTGCAGTACAGTAACTGCAACATATCAGATGTTCAGTTACTTCATATTTGCTTTCAGCTCAATGTTTTCTATTTTGTATGCTATGTCCACATTTTTTGTGTTCCTTTTGTAAAACGTTCTGCGGCAACATACACACACATGGTTTGGTACTTCAGCCGATGACCTTTTAAATTTTAGTATTTCCTTTCTGTATGTGTGTAATAGAAGGTTGCTATGTGCACTATTGTCGCTACTATTCTCTAAAACTGTTGTATTTTCTACGTGGCTCTCACTTCCAAAATACTTTTTCTGAATATGGTCCATTTCCTCTTGTAAGAATTTGGGTGTACCATGCAGAAGAGTGGTATTTAAATTGCCTAATTCGGAAGCTGGACTTTTTGCACAATATATTTTATTCACTACATTTCTTACTTCAGAATGATGTACTGATAATCTTTTGATATCATGGAAGGTGCTTTTGCAAATAGGCCCAGAAATGCAGGCTATTGAATGTCCTTTTAGTCCTGTGTGTTTTCACACTACACAATTATCCATATTTTGCAGCACTTTGATTTTACTTTTATCTTTACCTTTTACATATTGATTGAGAAACACACGTAAAGATTTGAAAGATTTATTTGGAGTGGCACATATTGATGTGCACGGCCATTTGTATACTGGACGGTGTGGTTCTGCTGAATCAAGAGGTCATTCTGAGTTTTCAGAAGACAATTTTGTAAGCAGTGTTTCTTGTTCCATGATGGTAGTATTGATTTTCTCATACCCACGTCCACTGCTATGGATGGCAATTGTGTTTGTTTGATTTTGTTTGTATGCTTCCTCACTGAAATATGGCTCTGTGGTTGTTGTGTGACTCCATTCACCACCACAAACATGCAAAAAATTATTTTTGTTAACATTCCGTTTATTGCTCAGTTTCATTTGTAGCTTGGTACTTCATTTTGTTAGTGCTTTCATCCTTTTTAACACTAATATGAACAACTTCCTTTTGAGAAGGATTGCACTGTCCACCAGTGCTTGCAGAATTAACTTTCTGCGGTACGTTTTTAGGGGTGAGGATAACTTTGGTCCTCTTTTCAGTAGATTCTGTGACGAAACATTTTTGCTAAAATATTTTTTCTACCATGGGTTCTTCTTACACTATCAGGATTATTAGGAACATTGTTAGCTGTACTGGCAGCCGTTTCTTTGCCATCATTTCTCTGTTTGGTCATACTTTTTGATGCAGAACGTACAGTTTCCGTAGTTGAGACTTCTTTTATTATGTTACCCAATTGCATTAGGTGGTTTGTACCAAGATTCTCCCCTAACTCTACAACAAGTGGATGCTTATATTGGGTACCTTTATTTTTATTTGCTCTAATTCTGCGTTCCTTTCTACGAAGCTGCTTTTTGGTAGGCATTCTTTGGTGTCGGTTGAGAAAAAAATATTCTTTAGTTTGTTGTCCAATGTATGTGTGCTGTGTGCATGTGTGCCTAGGTGTGATGGGGAAACTCTTTGGCATGGTGTGTCAACACACAGTGACCTCTAACTACCGTTTAGTAAGGCTACTTTACTGATTGCATAGTACTACAATATGCTTTAGATAAGAGTGCAAAGTGCCCTACTTGTGCCGAGAACCATTATTAATAACTAAAATGCCAAAAACTTGCTACCGCCACTTATATTCATACTCTAAACTTCTAGGGATTTCCTATGTCAATTCAGTACCAACCACACAGCCATGTGTCAGCCATTCGACCTGTTACTCTTTGTCCTATCAATGGATACTTGTAGGCTGAATGGTTTACAATTGAATGCTTCCTTTGGTGCCCAAAATAAACAAATAACCCACGCAGCCACATTAAGGAGAAGTTACAATATGAAGGTTGTACTGTACTTACTTTTTGTAGGAAGAAGACAAGGTTTCTTCGGATATGTCGTCTGCAGTGTAGATGTTGTTGATTCTCAGGAGAGTAGTCTTCACTGTGAATAAAAAAAAAAATATCAATTACTTTGTGTGTTTGCAGCCGTCATGATACTGCAGCCTTTACTTACACTTCCTTCGTCATACGATTCAACATTCATGTTTCAACCCAATCCACGTGCACATTTCACTTCTCTCTGCGCACTCTTTCTATACTACTTTCAATATGGTACATCAAAGTCCTTCAAAATATCTATCTTTTTTAGGGGTTTGAAAATGCCTTGTCCTTTACCAAGTGCAGTATGCATAGAAGAGAGGTTTGTAAGCAATAGGCAACGTAGTAGATGGGAAAACATGTTGTACATCTTAATGAAAAGCACGATGTCCAAAAATCGCGAGACCCTCCAAAGAACATGTCAGCACCACAATCGGAAGCGATTACTATTCGCATACGTTTACATTGCAAGTAGCATTATTGTTGGCAGTACAGAGGCGACATTTTCACATACCAATTTAAGGTCTGCCCTAAATTATACTTCTCAACTCACACGCTTTTGGCGGGTGTCACCCGCCTTCTAAAGGGCAGGCTCACCCCCCCAAGCCTCCTGCACGGCCATTCATTCCAATGGGCGTGTCACCCGCCAAAAACAAAATTAGCTAATTTCACCCGCACTTCGTACAAAAATGGTTGAGACCTATGCTCAAATAGCCATGCTTGCAACGTATGTACAGGTTATGCAGAGGAAAGTAAGCAGTCATGCTATTTGTTAATGCCAAATCGGCAATCTTGCACTTTACAAGGGGGAGCGTTGTTATGTGCTTCCTATGGAAATGTACCAGCATTATTTTGTGTGCTTTAAATTATAAGGCTTCCACATGTACTCTGATTAGAATGAACATACCTGTACTCGATACTGATGCATGTGGTCATGCATGGAGCTGTACATAGAAATTTGCACTCCTTGCACAGTAGCTTCTGAAGTAGGTGCTTTGCAATGGTATGTGATTTCCACTAAGAATAATCAACAGTAATTTAGAAGTGCGCAATGTTGATGACAGAGTTAAAATTAGCAAGATTCCATGTGATTGGTGGCTGATTGTGCAGCCGCTTAGTTGTGTCTAATCATGGACTCGCTTTGGTACCGCTGTAGAAAGGGTGGTAGGACTGGGTAAGAGTTACGTGCCGCATGTAGGCAACGCTTGTCCGCCGGTAGGGCGTGTCACATATGGGTTTCTACAGCTAATCCTGCATGGAAACACGACTGTAGCCATCAGCCAATCAGATGCTCACTTTAATCTTTTGTGTAGAAAGACGGTGTACACACTGAAAATGGCAGAGGCGCAGAGTGTCGAGGTTTTGCTGCTCTGAGACATTTTTCTGCATTGCTTAAAACACTGTGCCGAGAGTAGGCATGTGGCACACCATTTCGATGTACGCGGAGTGGAAGTGGTCTGGAGCACTGACACTGATGCCAATGCTGTGGCAATTCTGCAAGTTTGCAGAGACATCCATAGAATGACCACTCCTCATTTGGTAATTTTGCACTACGGTGCTTGCCACTTGGGATACCTGACTGCACGAACTTTGTTGGCAGATTTGGCACAGTTGGTTGAAGCAATCATGACCATCTTCCCAACAGCCAAAGTTATTTTTTCTACTCCCCAGACTTCAATGGACCAACAATTCTGTTTTCTGTCCAGATCAAAGCATCGGGAGGTGCATCATCAATTGCGGCATGTGTGCATTCATGCTGCGAGTGGTATGTTTTTTGAAGCCCGATAACATTGCTCCCAGCAATGCGCATTACTTTGAAGGAGATGGCATTGCCCTATCCTCTTTGGGAAATGCGATGTTCTTTTGGAACATAAGGCTTGCTTTGGAGAAGGTTCTGTAATGTTTGCAAAACTAAAACAAGGACAAAAACTACAAAAAAATGCATAAAATACCACATGTCTGTTCGATATGTGGCCAAAAATACCAACAAAAAAAATGGCTCTTCTCAGAGCCAACCTTACAGAGGAAAAAGGGGATTAGTACTTTAATGTACCGTTGCCACGCTCTGCTCCTCTACATGTCCGCGAACATGGTGGTAGTTAACTGCCAGCACATATTACCACCGGGGACTGAAGGGTGGAGCCGCATGTAAATGAGAAGGAGCGGAGCTAGGGATTGGTCCATAAAGTTCAGTAGGTGTGTTCTGAACAACGTACTTTAGTAAGACCGTCTTCTCCCTCACAGAACACCACACAGCCATGGCTTTCCACGGTCGAAAACAGATTGCCTGGATTGTGGGAGACTCATGGATACATTGGTTGAAGGTGCATGCTGCAAGCTGCAGTTTATCTACAAATCTCGGATTTCCACATGCAGAAGTACACCGGCATGGCGTACGTGGCATGAGATGGCAGCACTTGCTACCTCTTTGTGTTACTTTACAGAGAGAGCGTCCTCCAGACATACTCATCATTCATTGTGGCGGAAACAGCTTAGGCCACATATCTGGAATTTCTTTGCAATTTGCCAACTCATGGACATGTTTCCAAGTTTTCAAATACTTTTTTCCCGTATTGCCCAAAGACAAATATGGTTACGTTCTTCTGAATTTGATCAACAAATGGAGAAAGCGAGACGCAATGTGAATAAGGCTGTGTGTGCCTTTTTAAGAGATGTTGGAATGTCCTCTTTCCACAATGAAAACATTTTGTTTCGTAGCAATTTCATTTTCCGCAGAGATGGAGTCCACCTCACACATCCGTCAATCAGATGTTTCTTCACAATATACAAAATGCATTGCGCCCTCTTTTGCAATCACTCTAACCTATCTGACAATCCATTTCACCCAATCCACTCCTTTTTCACCCACACAACACGCCACCAAAAGGCTCTTTTCAGAGCCGCCACTTACTCCCAACGTACACTTTATTGCGTTTGCTCCACTTGCACCCTCCCTTTTTGCCCTCTACAACTATCCGCAAACTTTTGCTGAACCCCGTAGGGCTCTACGGCCTTCACTTCATACTTCTGTTTTTATACTGAGAAAGGCGGCTCTGAAAAGAGCCTTTTATGTAATTTTTGTTGTTTTTACGTTCATTGAATAACAGCACTCCACACACTAGGAGAAGAGGCGAGAGGAGGGTAAGGAAGGGACATCAGCCACGGGGATAAGAAAGGGCAACTGAACAGAGAAATATTAAGGGTGATCTTTATTTGGTAAGGAGCAAATCTTCTGGTGCTCGCTGACTGCAGCCTCAAAAGCACTTTGAAGACTCTCCCCCCTGCAGAGTACTGCGTCACAATACATGCACACTACTGTCACCTTCGAAAGGTAAGGGTGCACAGCATTGCGAATGCTTGTGAAGCAGCTGGAGGGAGACGTTCCCCCACAGAAGTGTCTCTTGTGGTGGGAGGATCGGATTCCAAGGATGCTGTGGAGGAACTCAAATGACTATTCTCTTCACATGGCACCACCTTGCGAATGTCCGCAGTGTGGAACGAAGTGAGGTGGAACTTCATGGTTGTCGTACCAAAACTGTACGCTCCAACTCTCCCACGACTCAACACCACATCACACTGGTTACACTTCACCAGGTTTGCACGTGCTTTTGGTACATTCCCATAAACAGAAAACAACCGCCACACCCACGACCTTCAGCGAGTGCTCATAGTGTGGAATTCCTCCACTTCATTCTCTTCCTCCTCTTCTTCCTCAATCTCTACATCCTCTCCCAAATATCGCTCTGCAGGCTCTTGGTGAGGTGGTGATGGTGGCGGATTTGGGGGAGGTACAGAGGCTAATAACCCAAGAGCAGCCATGGAAGCCATAGTAATTTGTTTCCTTTTCGTCAATACAGCAGTAAAGGCAATGCACCTCTATCTGCTCTAGCTAGAAGGACAACGAAGATGCGCTCCAGGGGTGTGCCCTTTTGAAGGGGTGCAGGGGTGTGCCTTGTCACCGTCTTCATCCTTACAAAGCGGTACACTAATTTTTTCTCAGCAACTCCTCAGGTGACCTATTGTTTGGGATGTGTGAAATTACATTTTTCCACTCCACAATACTTTGCCATGTGCTACAAGTTCATTTTTTGTGTTGCATAAACCACAGAAACTAGTCCCCAAGCTCAGCGTAGGTGCAGTCAAAAGATGATGTCCTCAACACATCTGCCCCCTTCATGAAAGTCCCCTGGACAGCAAATGTAAAGATTCACACATGCGCATGCGTACAAGTGACCTACGGACACTGTTCGGGTTCTCAAAGTACTTCAAAAGTGTGACACAAGTGAGACGGACAGTTAGGAACTGGCGCTATGTTGGCATTCCTTTCGTTTGTACTGCACATGTGCTCACATGCTATGTTCACTGTACGGACAGTTCCAATGTCCTTAGGACACCTCCATTTTGTTTGCCTACGACCTTGCCGCCCACCGTGCCTGTTGTACGGACGCCACCATTTTGAATGCGTCCATTACGAACCGCTATACTGTCCTTCACACACTCCCTTTCTACTCCTTTACACTTATTCCAGTCATCTTGTGTGTTCTACGACCATGTATTATCACGTTCCCAAGCGGTACGCCGACTTAGTATATCCTTTGGACACCCCTTTCTGTTTATGTGCGCACATTATGAAAAGATGTTGAAGTCACACATCATATCTGTCTTACTTGCCATTAGACAGCACCCACATTCCATTGCTTGCGGATAGGCCGAACAGGCTCGCTGTTCGCGAACATTTTACGTCTTTTTAAAAAAAAGTTTAAACCACATTCTCTATCTCTACAACTACTGAACAAAACCATTTAGTATACACACAAAAACACACATCATTCTAAAGAAATAGCAGGGGAAGCGGACACGGAAATAATTATGGGGGAATTTGATTTAACACAGACTGATTATGAGGGCAAGATTTGTGAGGGGAAGAAGGGATGGATATTTCGTCAAAGCATCTATTTTCCTGTTGCAGGTTTGGGGATGGGTCAGTAGCGAATGGAGAAGCAGGGCAGGGGCAGGTGGGGCAATGGTACCAAACTTTCCCTCTCCCAACGTCCTCAACAAACTTTGAAAATTGTCATTCAAAACATCAATTTTCCCCTCTATCCTTTTTATTCTGTCTTCTTCCACCTCGTCTGTTGCCCTTTCCTCTTTTTTTTTTTGGTCTGTTGAAAAAAAAAATATTACAAGTTAAATGCCTACAAAATACTGGTGACTATTCTCCGTATGCAGTCCAATGTGTACCATTGTTGTCACTGTCTTCAGACATTTCCTTCTTTGGGAAATACTCCTCCAGCCACTCCAAAGTACTAGCCATTTCTGGGTCAAAACAACAGAAAGACATTTCTGCACCACAAACAAAACAAAACCACACCCACTACAAAAAAATGACCTCCACTCACTCTTTTGCTGTATTCTCCCTTCTTCCAAATGTGTCCGTCCGCTATCGTTCCAGGCTGCCGATTTTCTGTTAGATGATTACAGTGGTGGCATCCTTTCTTTTTTTTTTGGTACCATCCACTTCATTCTACATGGTTATTAAATGCGTCGTTTCCATTTCCTACCTTCTGGTTTCCATACTTCCTTATTTCTACTTACAATATCTTTATGCCCTTCTTCACCGTTTCACACTTTTTGTGCATGACAATAGTACATTTTCAGATACCCCCCGCATCTTTGGGTAATGTTGATCCTGTCCGTCCCCGTCCGCAAACAGGCGCTCAGTCCGTCCCTTTCTAAAGTCAATAGGGAGGGGGTTCTGAATGTTCTATGTTAAATGTATGGCGAGTACATAGCTTACACTATACATCTCTCAACATCACATTACTACTGTGCATATTCTGCTCACCAACTTCATTGCCACATTTTCATGCTTACGTTCCGCCTTCCAAAAACCTGTACATTTCGCCACCCACCACACTTTCATAAAGGGACGTTAGGGTTCAGTTGCCCTCCCAAAAACCAGTGTAATTCACTACAAAAGAAAACTTTGTTGAGGGGACGTTATGGTTAAGTTGCCCCAACAAAAACCTGCACACTTCAAAACTTTCCCCCTTATGCTTCACATTAAAAGCGACTAACCCCTGAAATTCGACAGTTATGGTACCTTAAGCCCCCAACCTTGCCACCACCCCTGAACACTGCTAACACTAACACCCAGACCATGAAAGATGTCTTCTGAAATGTCAATGATGACATCAATGCCAACATCACTTGTTGAGCCACTTTCTTTACCTTCCCTGCCATACATCTATATGTACGTTCACTAAAAAAATGTCACTAAAGGCATGTTACACTTCACAGTGAAACCAAACACCACTGCACATTCCCCCTTTATAGTAAGCTAAGCAACCATAACTCCCACCATCTACGTGCAATGCTAAGACTAACACCCAGGACATCAAAGATGACATCACAAATTGCGCTGGTACTTCTGCAGGTGGAGTTCTTTCAGTTAGAATTTTGGCTATAACCCTTAAGGTTTCCATTTGCAGGATCCGTGTAGATAATTATTCTATATCCATGGTGATAAGGACATTTTCTGCAGGGTCAAATTCTCTGTCCATAATCAGTTTCAGTACTGCAGTGGTATCCTTAAGATACAACCTCATTTTAGGCACTTCTGGTTGCAGGAACACATCAACAAATTGTGATAACAGTTCCACGATTGATCTGATCCCAGGCACAACAGAGAATTCCAGAGGTGGTGATATCCCCTTGTGCACCTTTGGTAGTGCATAAAAAGTTGGGGTGCTCGGAAATTTCGGGCACAAGAAATCTGGTTCCTTTCAGCTTATAAAACCCTCACATAGAGCTTCCTCTATTACCGGTGTGATCATGGCACGTAGTGCAGCAGTCAGGTCTCATGATAGTTGAGAGTAATTCTGTGGGTCATCTAGTAATATGGCAACCATTGTATCATTATCCTTGATGCCATAATCACAATTGCTCCGCCTTTAATGGCCATCTTAAAAGTAGTGCTCTTGCTCTTGCTGAGCTTTTTTAGGGCCTCTTGTTCTCTTTTTGAAAACTTATGACATTACCTGGTTTCTCCAGACACAAGTGCTTCAATTCCCTTAATCAGTGCCCTCTCAAAAGTGATGGATTCTGAACTGATGTTATCAAAAGGAGGATGAAATGTAGACTTGGGGTGTAACCCTGTTCCTGTCCTTATCAGTTTACCAAAATATTGTTACACCCTGGCTTTTCTTAGCAACTGTGAGATTTGTGTTTGCATACAGATAGGATAAATTGTGAAAGCATATGAATAATATAGGGGCATAAGCACTGGCAACCTGTGGCACTTGTAAGTAGGCTGTGTTGCCATTAAGAACAATAAGTTGAAGTAGATTAAGCTTTTCATACAATCTGATGGAAACTGAGATGGGTGTTTTGTGCTCTTTCACATTTTATGAATAGGTGCATTGAACGAGCCTGATCCAAGGTCATGTGGGCGCCAAACTGTGACTAGCAAGTATAAATACACAAAGTTACCGAACAAAAAGTAATATGTTAGTTAATATGATATGGCATTCATACCGCACCTATACACAAGTGTTTCAAGGCACAACGAGGCAAGTGAGGGGGAACAGAGGGTAGACAAAGACAACAATTTTACTCGGGCAGGTGACATTGAGATTGCACAAGTTCAGGGGAGAGGAGAAAGGGTAAGTGTGGGGGAAGAGGGAGAGGGCAGTGCAATACATAGGATCAACAGTAAAGAATAAATAAAATAAATAAAACAATAGGTAAAAGTGCAGCCAGCAAGTGGCAAGTGCAGCAGTAAGTGCAGACAACAAGTGTCAAGAGCTGGTGGGGACTGTAGGCATACAGAAACAGCTCTCAAGAGCAAGGGTTGCCCGGGAGGCAGTAAAGGTGAGCAGCTGATGGGGGAGGGGTCCTGGGCCCAAGATCAGAGGGTAGCCAGGTGACCAATGCAGTTTCAGTCAGGAGTTCAGCAGGGGAGAGGAGGAGTGAAAGCAGAAGCAAAGAGGAAGGTCTTGAGGGGCTTCCGGAACCGGAGATGGTTCTCCTCAGGTTTCAGGGAGGCAGGGAGGCCCCAGTCAAAGAAAAAGATCTACCACCAACTTGTTGTTTGGAGAAGTGACTGAGCCTGAGGGAGTTGGAGGCAGATGAGCGTAGAGCTCGAGAAGGAAGATATTTAGGAAAAGAGAGTTGGAGGTATTGAGACCCCAGGCCCCAGAAGGCCTTGTGGACAATGCAGAGGGTGTTGAACTTAATCCTCGCAGCCACTGGGGGCCATTGCAGAGATTTCCGTCCTGGAGAGCAACGATCCCTGGGCTTGAGGCCAAGGACAAGTCTTGCAGTCCTGTTCTGAATGAGTTGCATATGGCGGAGAGTAGCAGCAGGTAGATTTAGAAAGAGGCTGTTGCAGTAATCTAGCCTAGAGAGAACCAGAGCTCTGGAGACAGTGAGCTTCTGGGGGAAGGGAAGGAAGGAAAGAATACCCCTGAGGAGGTGCAGCTGGTAGGGTCACTTCTTAGAGATGTCAGAGATGTGAGGAGAGAAGGAGAGCGTGGAGTCAAAGATGACCCCAAGGTTTTTAGCCTCACAGGTGGGAGAAGGAGGATGGCCAAGAGAGTCTGGCCAGAGAGTGACAGGAAAGGAGGGAGCAGGTGTGCTGATGAGGAAAATATCAGTCTTACTGGCATTAAGGCAGAGATTGTTGGCGGCACACCACTCCTGGATAGCGGACAGACATTCAAAGATGAGAGAATAAGAAGAGATGGTGGAATATACGCTAGGTATATTGATGATATCCTAATGATCTACAGGGGAGACCAACAATCATTGACAGATTTTATCATGTGTCTGAATAAACAGAAGGGCCTCATTACGAGTCTGCCAGGAACTATGGTACCGGTAAGCTTGCCCTAGTGCTAATACCATTCAATATTAGCACTATGGCACACTTTGACCTGGTGCAAAAACGTAGTGAAAATGTATCTTCTTCGCGCCAAGGCAATATTTGCCCTGGTGCTTTCAATATGTCAAACCTCACTTGTCAAGGTGCAATGGATTTTTACTGTTTCCCATTGTTTTAAAAAATATAGGGCAAACTGCCCTAGTGCTAATACCGTGCAAAGTTTGCACTTGCACAGGTGCACAGTTTCTGTAATCTGACCCCAGAACTCAATTCTTATCTATGAAAGCTTTCATCCTAGATCCCTGCGAGATAATCTGCACTTTGGTAAATTCCTGCAATTCTGCCAGAACTGTTCTGATACTCAGACATATGAACGACAAACTCAGCTATTGTTGGAAAGGCTTCAGAAGAACGTTTGTCCCCAATGCCTTCTTAAGCGTGTCAGAAAATGGGCTAGGAGCGTTCCACGTGATCTCTCTCTACAACAGGGACAGCACTGGTCCGATGAGCAGTGTATTACAGCAGCACTCAGTTATTCACCTAGAGTGAATGCCCTGAAGAGGGAAATGAAGAGACTATGGCCCATATTGAATGTAGGTGGCACTAAAATCCCACTATCCAGATTTGCAATTACTACGCGAAGAAGCATACAAGATGCCTTAGTCCATTCTTATGCCCCAGCTGTGGATGATGGTGAACAATCAACACTGTGGAACACATCAAAACCCACAGGACAACCCCTCCCCTCCCCCTGTGTGGGAATTGTTCAGTGTTCAGACAAACAGCATGGTCTCTGGAAATTGACATGAGATGTCGAACACTGTGGCACCAAATGCATTTCACAAACTGTAACAGTCCCAATGTAATCTATCTGATAAAAAGTCAGTGCAACCTAAAATACACTGGGATGACTAACAGACTGGTAAAAAATGGATGGTTGAACATATGTCCTGTAAGTCTTGTATCAGGACAATGAAACTGATGGCCCCATAGTCAAGCACTTTCTGAATTTGGGCTGTACATAAGATGAGTTTAAATGGACCATATTAGAAAAGGTAATTTGTTCCATACAAGGTGGGAATATACAGAGAGAACAAAGATGTCTCTTTAGACTCCATATAGATACTATTGGACTGAAAGAGCAGATCCCATGTCAAGTACTTGCTGTGAGTACCTAATTTAGACCTAACTATGTATCTGAATAAGCAGTGATGCAATGGGATGGAAGTACCGCATGATGTTAGAAGAGTGGACAAGAGTGTATAAGTACCCATGCGACACCCCGAGTTTCGCAGTTGTCAATGAGAAATGGTCCATTTGTCAAAATATAACATCAAAGATGTGAGAATGGAAAGTTAAATCTCTGTTAAAATTGCTAGTAATCGTGCTACTTTAAGTAGGAACACCCTGCTCTGTTTGGGAAGGCAATATATGGACCATAATAAATGATGCATTTAAAGATGGCGGCCCACTAATAGAGGTGCTAAGTCTGTCATCTAGGTTTAGCCACTATTGACGTGGTAGTAGCGTCACACATGGGAACGTGTGAAAGTACACCATGAGACGTAGTGAGAGATGGACTGAAACCACAGGACTAAGTGTACATGTGCTTTATAGCTAGACTTGTGAACTGTCCCTTGGCACTGCTTTGATCCGCCACTATCACCTTTTTGAGTTTTGTAAATGATTTTAGGGAAGCGCAGTGTGTGATGTCACTCTTTGTTTGTGTAATTATTGAGGGTTCACTGTCTTGCATGAAACAAATGGTTAGATAATTCAGACCCCCAGAAAATTGATGCTGGTGGCTGTCACTGGTATGCAGTGCTTAATTTGTGCCAGTGTTTGCCGGTGGGCAACACCAGCAGTCTTTTTTGGGCACCGGAACATCAGGGGGCCAGCTCTCAAGTGCAACTTAAATTGTTTTGTTTGTTCTTCTTCCGCACCTCTTCCATCATAAATCATTGCCCATGGACTTTCCCGAAAACAATTTCGCTTTAAATGGGACGATTGTATCTCCAAACGTGTGTGGGCCGATTTTCCTCCAGCTGCCTTTCATTAAAGTTTTACTTTTGTTAATTTCTTGCTGAGCTGAACCTATCTTGTCAGCTCTGCAAGAAACATGGTGTCATTTAAGAGTTCAAGAAGTGATACAGTCCTGCTCCAGCCCAGGTTGCATGGCAACGAGCCATTAATCAAGTTCCCGGGCCCTCACATGTGATGTGATTCCTGTCACAGGCGAGGCCTGCCGCTCTCCAATCTCTGCTTCTGACAGACACTGGAGCCTCGGAGATGAAAATGACTAAAACTTGGGAAACTGAAGGTAAGCAAACCTTAAAAGGTGTAAGAGTTCATATAGACGTAAGAGAATTTTTCAAATTGTATAAGCTCTACAAAAGGCTGCTCTATGATAGCTGAGATGCAGCCCATGCATGCATTATTGGTACTGTAGGCAACTTGCCATGAAGGGTTAAAACGCTAGTCTCTCTCCACCTTTCGGCTGTCTGTTGAACTAGAAAAAAAACATTTGTTTTACTTCAACATTTCCCAGCCTCTAGCTGCATTTTGCATTTTCAAATCGTGCTTGTGACAGCTGCTGTAATGTGAAGTGTTAAAGAGAAATGGATTTCATTTTTAACCATGTATTTTCATGTCCCAGGGTTGCTTGACAGATTTGCCTTTTTGTTTGTTTATTCTTTTCACTTCTGAGCCCTGTGATAATCAGTTGTAAGATGGACCTAAGTCATGGAAATAATATTTAGCCAGTAAAGTGGATGATAATAACCTATCAAATTGGGTATTCAGTTGATCACCTTTCCATTTTGAAGTGCACTTGTAGGGTTCAGACTGTGGTCATCCATCGATCAGTTTGGTGGGATAAAATGACTCCAAAGTCTACGCACACCATTTCCCAGTCCTGGGCTTTCATGAAATAACAATGTATTCTGGGAGCTGTAGTCTTTTAACTTCAATTAGACATAAGTAGTCGTTTCATGTGATTTGCACAAAAGGAAGCCCAGGACTAGAAAGTGGTGACCTGTTGTCATGAAGCTTTCCGGGAACTTTATCCTCAGTACTTCGTTAGCATGTCTTCTTGAGGGCCTCTGGACCTCTTGGGAAATGTTGCACACTTATTTTTGGTGCCCGGGTAGATGTTTTGTTCCAGTCCGACCCTGTATGTTGGTGTTTGGTTGTGTCAATGCTGTTTGCTTTATATGTATGCATGCATGCAAGGAGTTGTGTGACTGGTGGATGAATGCATAGGTAAAAATGATGTATGTGAGTGTATGTGCCAGCCCCAACTCCTACATTTATTAGCCAACAGGCCACTAGATTTAGGCGTGGTGGGGCATGGCATCAGGGTTGCACCTAGCCTGGATACAATTTCACTGGGAGGAGCTAAAACCTAAATGTTGGGAGAGGCCCTAACTTCAGAACATAGACATAGAGGCTTTGGGGCAGAGGCTAACTTACTTGTGTGGGGGTATCTAACTAAATTGTGCATTCAAATGGGACTATTCTGGTGATGATTCAATGTTACAAGCAGTTAACCCTCTCCTTCATTTCTGAAATGTCACACTTATGGACTGGTGTGAGAATGAGCTGTCTTATGTCCCATTTTCCCACTTGCCATATTATCACTCCCCTTGCATGCAAGTGCTAACCCCACATCATGATTTCAATTGCCTAAAAATGTATGCATATGAATGCAGGTGGTAAAAGTGAAATGTTTTATTAATTGAAAGACTGTTCCATCCGCTATGGCTCTGTACGTCAGCAAGGCAGGGGCGCTGCCAGTCTCCACATTTTGGGGGCTAGATGACAGTTTTCAAAGCGGCTAGTGAGTGGGGTCAATAAAATAATTGCGCTGTTGGACTCTCCACTGAGGGATGGTGTCTTGGCCTTACAGCTTTTACGGTTGAAAGGGTCCCTCAAACAGCTGCCCCATATTGGCAGTCGTATGACACAGAAAAATACTGATAGTCTGCAGCTTTTAACCACCGTTCTTTTGATTTCATTATTGATTTAAGTACTCCTTAGGTGCATTGGCCTATTTTCCCAAACGGTAAGGCAAGGGGTGCCCCCCCCCAACATCAAGATGAAATGGGCCCCCACCAGCCCTGACACATCTTCATTCAGTCCTGCTCCCACTTCCCTCCCAATTCCCTGAGCCCTGTTAAGAAGCTGAATAGCGGTTTCGCATTCCCTTTGGCCATTAGTCGTACCACCCCAATTCAGTGGCAATTTAATTGAATAATGCTATGCTAATCACTGGAGGCGTGGGCCATCTAAAAGCTGAGCCCAGAAGTTAAGACATGACCAAAGCAAACATAAGTGTTGCTACGGGGCTAAACTGGATCACATTGAATGTAGGCAAGTCCAGCCAGTAATAACACTTAATGTGCACAGCCAGACATGATGCACAGCCATGGTGCATGTATGGTGCACTTAGCCATGGTGCACTTATGGTGCACAGCCAGACATGCTTTCTATGGCATGGCATTTTAACTGGTTGGGAGTCCTTGTATGGTAATACTGGCATATATTGGTGCAGCCTGCATGCACATACATTGGAAAAACCAGCATGAATATATTTTTATACTGGCATATGTTGTGGGCAAAGGTTGGTGACTTGCAACTATTAGGTGGTTCCATGTGCTACCATACAAAACCAATTGCAAACTGTATGGTTTTCTACCCAATTTGCAAAGAAAGTGCTGTAAAATGCATCATTTTAACCCAATGTTTCAAACATTTTTGTGGGAGTGAGAAACCCCTTCAAGCGCCCCTTGTTTGGTTTGTTTTCCCTTACTGTGCTATGTGGATCCTGAATAATTGGTGCAAACATTTAAGCCTCTTCGGGTTCAGAAATTCACCAGCCTCTACTGTACCTCATCTATCTGTCACTGTGTATGATGTGTGTTTTAATGCGCACACAGGGGTTCTCCTCACGCACATCACGCTGTCATGCCATTCTGCATATATTTATGCATATGGTACAAAAGTTAGTCTGGCATAAACCTCTCTTCGGTAGAGAAATCTAACTTTGCTGTAGTTGTTTTGCAGTTGTAGTAATAAAACATATGTGTGTCCTCCACACAAACTCAAGGGGAGATTTCTAGCATCTCCTGTTTGCAGAAGTGCCTCCACTGGTCCAGTGTAAAAAAATGTAAGGGGGCCTCACCAAATATTTTGCCCTGGGCCTCACAAACCCTTGTGACAGCCCTGGGGACCAGCAATAGCAATGTAACAACAAACTGTTGCAAACAGCCAATGAAAACTACCATTCTGTTGTTACTATGCAGTATTTTGATAAATTCTGTATAGTAACCAGAATGTGCAGTTTTCGTTGGCTGCTCTGACTGGCATGGGGATGTGTTGTTATTGCCACAGGAGGCATCGCAGCGCTACCTTCGTTTCACGAGTTACTGTGAACTGAAGGTGTCTAGGTGTGCTTTGTTGCGTGCGGCCTAGTTGCTGGGAGCTGGGCCCTGCTTTTTCACTCACACTAGTGCCTGCCAGTCTGCCACTGCCCCCCCAGGCCCGGACAGGAGACAGAGAGTCCCCGCCAACAGCCGACTTCAAAATCAGGTAAGTAGACACTCTCTGACCATGTGACTTAAGCAGTGTGAAGATTCCAAGGTTCGGGCCAGGCTGGCCCGGAACGGCGGCACGGTCCCCTGGTGGTGTCCACACTCCTCCTGGGGCCTGGATGGGCCTGGGTCCTTGCCAGGACCGAGGACCCAGAGCCAGGACTCAGGAGTCACTGAGCCAGGAGGACACCAGGCGACTGCGCTGCCGCCCGGGCCCGGCTGTCTTGTGTTCACGCTTTTAGTTACAGAGGTAGCCCCCCACCACATAGAAAGGCAGATGTCTATCTGGAAGCCCTTTTGAGAGGGGGAGCGAGTGCGCCATGAATCGATAGCTTTGGTCCTGGTGGTTAGTTGGACACGACGTAAGCAGAGGACTGTCTGTTTGAGATTGTTTCGTTCAAGAGGAGTTAAAGAGGGACCAGCATCTTTGTCATCTTTCTAGTCATGTGCGTCACGGTTCTTATCAGTGGACATTTTTGTGGATGTCCTCAAAGGCTCCGTTTGTTGTAATTTGGCACTCCTACTCCTTTGAAGTCAGTGGCGTTTGGTGTTTACTAGTGATTTTCATTTGCCTCAGTGTTGAACCCTGAAGTGACTTTATAAATGTCTTCATCCATGTTTTTTTTACCAGGTGTTTGCTGCCAGTACTATGTGGCTCTTGTCTCCCAACGCGCAGTTTCCCCCTTGGGAAATTCAGGACAGTGTAGGTACGAGGCCTCTATTGTGCCCTCCAGGAGTGCTGTTTTCAGTGCTGTTAGGTGAATTTTTACTGTACCATGAAACTTGTGTTTGTTTATCAGGCTGTTAGGGGGCGCTCCGCCTTTGCAGGTGTGTCCCGACCCTTTATCATCCTGAATACGATACTCGCATGGGTTTTTAATGTGCTGCCTATGGTGTTGATGTGAGACGCTCCAATCTTTGCTCCGACGTGCGTGCCATGTATTCTTTAGTCTTTGGTAGTCTTTGTAGTATGGGTCCAGGGATTGGGATGGCACAGCGTCACCCATCACATAGTCCCGTTATATGTAACCAATGGGTCCCTCGCCGCTACGTAGGGGGCTCATTACGTTGTCCTCGGTTTCCCTTCCATCTGTGTCCCAGGGAATTCAGGCAGCATGAATTGGGAGTCCAGCTGTATGTGTTTCAAAAAACGATTACCACGTTTTGGACGCACAATGAGTTTGGATGTTGGTTGATTCGGGTGATCAGTACTCCGAACATTGGTTGGTGTGTGCTGGGGTGGAACTCATTTGAGGCCGCAATGGTCTGAATACACATTTGCCAACATGATCCATTCCACTCCGTCTCTGTGGGTGATTGCAGTCTGTGTTTTTTCTTTAAATTTGGGCACTTGTAGTCTGAGTTTTATAAAGAGATAAGCAGAACTACAAGTGCCAGAATGAAAAGAAAAGACCTAGACTGGATAAGCACCAGATTGGAATGGAACATCTGGCAACTATGTGAATATTGGTTGGTTGCGTGAGCTGCAATATGTTGTTTGTTATCATTCCTTGTTTTTGAGCTGCACCGTAAGAACATTAGCAGTATTACTGGGAGCTGTGCTATATTATCATTGGGTTGTGGCCACAATACAAAGAGAGTGAATTTCAATGTATTCTCTGTGGGGGCTTGGACCCTGCACAGCAAATACTGCAAATGCTGCATAGAGCTTCTCCGAAGAGGACGGATTTCACTCCCAACCATTTGCAACCCTACAGAAGTAATACAATGCTGGGGTGCACCAGGTCAATTAGAAGGACCAGGCCATGTAGTCTTGATAATCACGCAGGACCTCATGAGTCAGAGTCTGGTGTTACCGGTAAAACTCTGTGTCATTTCCAGTACCGTCTATTTTTAAATACTGCCTTATTATGAGTTGGGATTGTATGGAGTAATTCCTGCAGGCAAGGGGTTCATAGAAAGTACTGTATGGGGTAATATGTGTTATCTTAGCCCCATGCAGTACTTTTCTATGTACCCCAGGCAGGAAATATCACTTTTGACCCCAACTCATAATTTAGGTTTTATTCAAAAACAGGTGATACTTACAATATCACTTTTTTTTACCATTACCACCATACTCATAATGTTCCCCACAGAGTAAAACATACGTACAAGGCTGACACTGGGCATGAGCAGGCAGCTCCAGAAATCATGACGTAGGGCCTGCAGATGTTCCCGAGCGGCGAGCCAGCATAGGGCAGGCCATTTTATTGATTTATGTATTGTTCACCTAACAAGCAAACAACAAATAAATAAAATGGTAAGCCATCTTGACGTGATTATTGCTTGGCATGCTTGTATTGCAGCGCACAAGTACATAACACCCATTGCAGTTTATTAACATTTGTCAGCGCCCCCTGGGACCAAAGAACCGAAAATGCACATTCGTGTGGTGTGGCCAGATTCTTGGTGTCCCCATGGCAGCAGGTTGGGACACAGAGTTCAGTGTCAGGGCGGCAGGCGCCCTGTAATAATATTATCTAATAACATATAGTTTTATATAGTGCTACAAACCCTCAGGTATCTAAGTTATTATTATCCCACTGCATGGTACTCAATTCTTCTACCTCAAAGGGATAAAGGATTGAGTTGGCCCTGACAGGATTTGAACCAGCATCAGTAAGCTGTGCACAGATGTCAGAATGAGCACTCAACTTGCTGTGCTATCTGACAAGCTAGTGCAGCTTTTTGAAGTTAAGAAAATAATTCAGTAGATTGCTCACAAGTGTATTGTTCACACCATAGCAAACATTCCATAACGTCACCTAGCAATAGCATAGCATAGAGAAACATAACATGACCCAGCACAGCATGCCATAGTGTAATAAAAGAAGCATAGCGTAGAGTACCATAGCACAGCATACTTATATAGTACAGTACAAGGCTAATTAACATACCATAATACATTTCATAAAATAACACAACTAAGTATAGCAATGAATCATAGCATAACCGCGCATAAGGGTGTGTCATGAACACGTGTCACTTCTTTTAACAGTGATCAAATGCATGCGACAAGTGTTTATCTAGGCCATGCTGCAAGGTGGTATGGGTTATTGAAGTACAACTATGCAAGTGCTGTGTGTGTTACATGCATATCGCAGAATGTTGCTTCTTAACACTCATTGGCTGCCGAAACACCATTTACAGCAGGATGATTGGCCTTGTGACTGAGTCCTTTGGCCTTCAGGGACCTGAGAATGATCTCCACCTTCCCTTATCACACGGCTGTCCATGATATTCTGGAATCTATCATGTACTCAGACTGAAGGCCACTGTAGTGCAGGGGTCTGCATCCTGTGCCTGAGCCGATGCTTTCCCCATCCATACCACTACTGGCCTGTACCAGCAGTTGCTGCAGCACCAAACATGTGACATGGAGCACCAGCAGTGTGATGGGCTGGTGGTGGGTCGATCTAGGTCTAGCACTGAGCACTGAGCACTGAGCACCGGGGGCCGGCATTATTGGGCCAAGATTTTTTGGGCCCTGGCACTTATATTTTCACAAATGAAGCACTGCTAGTATGTGGTTATTTGAAGAAGCTTGCCATCACGTTGAGCAGTTAGACGTGTCAATAATTAAGCCATACGCCACTGCAGGTCAAACTAACATTAAAATCTCTACATTAAAATATCTACAGGTGTTCAGTAACAACCACCCTTTGAAGGCAACAATCATACTTATAAGATACTGATGAGCATATCTTCCCCTCCTTCTCAACGGCTGTTTGAATCTTCCAAATCATCATTACTACTCTTCAATCTTATCCTTTCAACCTTTGCTCTACACTGCAAGCCATGCTGACTTCTCCTCACACCCATATGATCTCTTCTATCCTCTCTATTAATGATTTTACATTTTACCCATTACTTCTCATTTAATATTGGGAAAGAAATCACTGACACTATCACGGCCCCCATACTACTTTCTCCCCTGATTCATTCACCTGCAAACCACCTATTGCAGCCTCCTATTTTTGCTCCTTCCCCTTACATTTGTCTGAGAAGCCCTCTGTCTCTTGAACCCTGTTGGTCCAGAGACGGTCCTGGGAATTTCTCCTACCTATCCTCCATCTTCAACATATTTCTTTCCCTTGGAATCTTTTCAGTCCGCTGACCCCAATAATCCTCACAACTATCAGCCTGTATCATCCCTTACACTAACATGATTTGTCTTTAAAAAGCTCTCTTCCTAAATTGACTGTAATGACCTTGTGGGGCCTCTTCAATCTAGATTTCACAGCCGTAATGCTACATAATTGGTTGTTTTCCACATCTCTCAGTTCCAAACCTCCCATCACCACTGAGTATTTGCATCTATCTTAATCCTTCTGAAGCACTCAGCTGACTTTAATACTGTGGACACATTTCTGACCATCCCTAGTTTGGAGATGCAGGGTGCCACTCTTAAACGAGTTATACATATTTTATTTTTAATCTCTGCCTTGAACTCATCTACGTTCTTGCTCCTAATGTCCCCTTCCTCATTCTGATACCAGTGACATTGTTACCTGACCTATTCTCCCCTATCCAAAAGAGACACAAACAGTTTGATCCTTTTGATAGCAACCTCAACTGCCACCACTTCATTATTGCTCCACTGATCAAAGTCAGGATTTGCCTGCTTAATATCTCCTAAATTGTCTTCCTTTTCACTGAGAATTCCACAAGAACTCTCATTATGACCGTAGTAGTCAGTCTCCTTGACTACAGTGTCAGCCTTCTCCCTCGTCTTGCCGTCTACACCTTCTCCCAACTTAAAGTTCTCGACTTCACCACCCAAAAACTCTATCACATTCCCACTGGTTTTTTCCTGTGCAAACAATACTTTCATATCAGTCAACTTTCCACAAAAACTGGACTCCATCAAGTAATGTGTGGTTTCTCATTCTACATGACCTTTCATCCCCCCTACATATCTTAAACGATGTGATGCTACTCTCCTTCCCACATCCTCCACTCTTTTATATTCAATAATCTATCTGTCCCTGGCCACCCTTTGCTTCCTTATGCTTCTGGTCCTTCTCCCGTCCAACCCTTGTTAAAAAAAATGACCACTTCTTTAAATCTGCACTAAATCTCCACCTCCTGAAACAAGATGGAGCACTCTCTACTTAATCCTATATCACTCGCCCATCTTGTCCCCCTTCATTCTAACTCCATTGTACATACTACCTGTATATAGTCAGTCCACTCCAACTACTCACAGGAATGTGTTTGTCCTGGGATGGGTTTCTGTACCACCTATTCCCCAGAACGTACTCGTCTCCTGTTCACTACCCTTCCCAGTATGTACATCAGCTGATCGAAGATCGCATTATAGACTGATGTTTGCCTTTGTACTTTTTATCTGGGTGAAACACACTGTGCCCTCAATAAATGAGAATAAAATATACAAATACAATTGACACACCTGCAGCCAACCTCTGCAACACATACAAGGAGGTCTCACACAAACACACAAGTTGCATGAGAACATGTTCTCTTGCACGTTTGTCTGTTTCAGATGCCTTGACCATTTGAGGTGTAGCAAACCAACTGTCCAACTAGTTTCTGTGGTGACCCACCAAGACAGTGCACCAAGAGTGAGGGATCAAACTTTTCACCGCTTCTTTTCTGAGCGTGGCAGGTGTGAGGCATCTCATTGGCATAAAAAACATGTGTTGATGACAAGGATGGCATGTTGGTGATGCCAGATTACCACAGACCACATTCGGAGACACCTATGTGTGAAGCTCATTGGACATGGTATCTCCCAAAATTAACACAGGTCCACAAATACAACATGTGAGGAAGCCATTTAGGGTTCTGAATGACAGCTCATATGTGGATTTGCTGAAGGACATGAAGTGCGGAGTTCGGACTGGCCGAGTTACGAGGCATCACTGGCTTCTTATGCATCCTACAGTGTGTCCTGATGCATCTATCAAAACAACATGCTCCAACAGCAACTGATTCAGCCTCACCACAGCAGCAATACAGATGTCACCTCAATCAAAAGCAGATGATTTCAAATACATCTCCATACTCTGCTGATAGAAGGGAACATTTCTCACAATGGTCCCATGGATTGTCTGAATCAGATGATTAAGCTTTAAGTTGAATCTTATGGATAGGTAGGGTAATTACTGGCATACATATGCCTAGATTGACAAGAGCACACACACACCCCTGATAAGTCTTTAAGATGCCCAAGGACAATATTCATCAAACTATGACTTGCAGTATTACCAGGTCTAAATTTGCTGTGTGCCCTGGAGATCAACAAAAATGGATTAGAAGTTGTACCAGACTCTCCTTCCATAAGTAATCTGGAGCATCCCATCTTCCAGCAAGTGGCAAGTGAAGTGGCAAGTGAAATCAGCACTAGCTCCATTGGTAGGGCTTCCACTGAGACCGTTTGTTAGGGAGAATTCTCATTTCTGTGTTAATTCCCTTCAACCTTAGAGACACCCAGCTCTTTTGCTGGACTTTAGGACTTTTTTATTTTAACCCTGGAGTGAGTGAGCCCTTTTCTCACTCTCTCATGTGTTTTTGACCTGATTTGGATTATGTGTTTCCTTTGTTTTTGGAGTCTGTCAAACTCCATAGGCATTTACTTTTTGTATGGTGACAAACAGCACCTTTAGATTTCACATGAGGTTTAAATACCTTTTCTTGGGTGAACTACTGTTCCCAAGAAAAGTAAAGTGAAATTGAGTTTACTTACGTTTTCTCTTTGAAGGTCCAGCACACCCCATCCTATGGGGCGTGCTTGGGGTTACTTAGTAGCCCCTTTTCCCTACTTACGCATGTAACATTTGTTTATGTTACCCTCACTAATTTAAATGGCTCTTGGCAGTGGTTTAATTTTCCTACCATTGTGCATTTCTACCGCAGACTGAATCCTCAGCTGCAGTATAGCACCCATGGGTGACCATTGTGTCAAAATGGCCCCGGTCTTCTTTTTTTGCCATTTTCTGTTTGTGTGGTCTTTCTTGTGTTTTACTCTGCGCGCCATGCCAGGGTTGAGCCCTTGGTTCATTTTGCCTTTGTCGGGCTTTAGTACTGAAACTCACCTCTGGCTCCAGTGTGTCTGCAAGGGCAGGAAGTGAGGGAGGTGCCCGAAACTCCCCTGTCCTTTGTCTCCAGGGAAACCTGAATATACCCAGTCCTAATTGGCTGACTGACTGTCCTTACAGGACAGCCACCTTACTGTTTCAGTGACAGCTAGGCTGTGTATGAATGGGAGAAACCTGCTTAAAAGGCGAGGGTTTTGGGACTCAACCACTGGGAAGAACAACCTGATGAAGAAACTGTGACAGAAGCTTGCTCTAGCCTGCGGGACCATTGAACTGCCCGGTGAAGCCCTGCTGCTGTGCTGAAACTCCTTTTTCTTCTCGACAAGAGACGCTCTGGAAAAGGTGACTTCTTCCCTTGGGTTAGTGGGACCAACTAACCCTGAGACGAACTCCACTGGAACACCTTCCCCAACTGGTTGTACTTCTTTGCTGCTGCAGGAACCGAGGGCAAGGGATCGAGAAATCTATAGTCGAGTGCAACATCTGTAAGCTGGCCAGAAGCTCCTGGAGTCTTCCCAGGGCCCTCCAGAAGCGGGACGACCAGAGCTCGAGTCCCCTCATAGAGTGCAGGACTCAAGGAGTAAAGGGAGCCCAGCCGGGGTCCAAGATCCACAGTGGTGCTGTTTACCACCCACTGACCTGGGGACTTACCTCATTGTCTGTAGCTTTGATCTTCTCTGTTGAGACTTGCAGTAGCTGATTTTCTAGAGTTAATTCCAGCTCTAACTTCCACACTTTTAACAGCTTGTGACCCTACAGTGATTTTTCTGCAACAAACTCTCTAACTTTGTGCAACACTTTTGCTATCTAAGAAGTGCTTCAGCTTCATAGACTGTGCTCCAATTGACTTTGGCTGTCCTGGCTCCCTGCAGACTCTTCTCATCCATTGACTTTGATTCTTACTGTCCCTCATAGGTGATACATTGGTTTTTAACAATTATTGCTGGGGAAGGTTTTTCTCTAGACTTCATTGGGAGATTTCCAAGTGCTCACATGCTCAGAGAACCTGTTTAACCTTTTTTCTTCCTTTAACCTTTCCTTTCTACCAATCTCAGAATTTACAAAGTACAAACGTGATATATAAATGCCAATACTATCCTAGTTAATGAAGTCACCTCAGGGTGTAGGAAGTGTGTACGAAGCATCACTAAAGAATATCCACTTGCGTTGTGTTGATCCTGAGAAAGTATTTTAAGTGTATTTCATTGCAACATATATTGCCCTTTTTAAAGAATGCTTATTTAAAAACTACTATTAAATAAATAATTATTTGATCTACCAACCTTGAACATAAGTGTTACTTGGCTACTTGTATTGGTGGATTTCATTGCTACAGCTCTACAGCTCACATTTACCCCTCTCGAGATGAGACTGGCTGCTCAGCCACCCTACCAACTTGTGTAGTACAGGCCTATACCAAAATGTGGGTTACCTAATACCAAGAGGACAGGGATTGTGTAGTCTCCCACAGGGTTACTACATCAATTATTGCCTAACACTGTTGGCAGCGGTGGGATGGATGTAGACTGGTTACATTGATTAATTGTTGTACTTGTGCCCAACTAAACCAGCAACAAAGGAAAGCTCCATCAAAAAGTGAAGTGAAGCAATTGTAACATGCTAAATATATATAACTCTAATGAGGCAGCCCTAATTGTTCTGACAGTAGATCAACTGAAAGATATGTGCAAAACCAGGGATCTGACTCTGAAAGGAAACACATTTGAAATGATTACAAGGTTGTCGAATCACCAAAGATTGGGTAGTAGGCCTGTAACACCGACTCACACAAGTAATGTGAAAAATGAGAAGGTTGACAGTTTAGAGTCAATCTGCAAGGAGTCAGAGGAGGTAGAGGAGTCTCAGGAAGAGAGACCTTCTCCGCCACAGCCTGCCCATATGCTTCAGCCACTTTCCATTGGGACCCCACAAGATCCACAGTTAAGCCCAGAATTTGTTTCTCTTGAAAGCATGAGGTTGGAGTTGGAGTTCAAGAAAATAAATTCCCAGCAGAAGCCAAACATCAAGAGGTGAAACTAATACAAAGAGAGATGCAACATGAAATGGATATGAAAAGATTGTCCCTTGATTCTGCTTCCCTTTTGGGGTCCTCTAGGTCTGCTAGTCCCAAGTGGCCTTGCCTGCCCAAAGAAGCAGTGAGTGTGTATGAACCAAAATGTGATGTGTTGAATTGTCTGGGTACGTTTGAATACACCTATGGTCTTCAAGGAATCGGTGGGAATAATTCTATTCCATGGCTCATGTCTAGGTTCCCCTGAATGGCTGTGATGCTGTAATGGAGTTGGGGGCCATTGAGAGAAAGGATTATGAATCAGTGAAACTGGCATTAATAGCCAGATCTGGGAAAACTCCTTCCCAGTACCTTAAGAGGTTTAGGACTATCAATAAAACTGATGGTACTCTTGGGCTACCTGGGTATGTGAGTGTTTAAAGAACTCAGGTAGTTGGGTTAAGGGTTACAGAGGGAACTCCTTTCAAGGAATGAGGAATAGTTTTTTGTTAGAATCTATTTTTGATGCCTGCTCTCCTGAGCTGAGACAACACTTGGCTGACTCAAAAGAAATGTATCCCAGAAATCTAGAACAAGCAGCTGACTCATGGGTAGCCAACAGGGCCACTCATGAGGATTCTGGGGCTACACACAAAAAGGAGGATGGAAAGCATCACAAAGGTGAGAATAAAGACATGTCTTATTCCAACCACCCAGAAGAGGTCCAGAAACAACATAAGTGAGGTCAGCAGAAACTCCCATTGCAGAGAGCATTTAGGAAATGCTTTGTCTGAGGATCTATAGACCATATGAAAGGGTCACCCAGATGCAAGGGTAAACCTTCAGGGGTCAGCATGGCCTCCTTAGCCTTCCTCCCTGAGGGAGACGTACACATGGCTGGTGCCCACTTTCACCTATTGGCTGAATAACCCTTTGGGTGTTCAAGCCAGTGTATCTTTAGTGCCCCTGGGTCTGTGTAAAAACCGGAATATGGATGTGTATAGCTCCATTTCAGATAAAACCAAAGGGTATTATATGGACAGTGTTCTCATGAATGGCTAGGGCACTCCTACCATGAGAGACACTGGGGCCAGCAGAACTGTCCGGGATGAAAGCTTTTTCAACCCCGAGGATGTGGTTAAGGCACCCAAGGGTCCCACTAGATTTGCTGGAGGCCGTGTCCAAATAGTTCCAATTCTACCAGCTCTCATTCAGTGTAACAATATGACAGTAAGAATACCTGTCAGTGTTCAGAATGAGGTGCCTGGGAAAGTCTTTTTGGGGAATCACTTAAAAACTCCAGGTATAATTTCCAGTACCCCAGGCCCCCAGTAGGAAGAATCACGAAAATACCACGTTGGCTAGAGAGGCAACCTTAAGAGACCACTCTGGGCCTGTGGGACCCTCTACAGAGAACCCCACTGTATGGCCTTGTGTTAGTAAGTTACCCTCTAACCAAGGGAAATCCAAGACTAGAATATTAGGGAAATGGGAGCCCCAACCATGCTCTATCCTTGCCACTCCAATTATACCATCTTTGACTCACACTGCTTCTGAGGAAGAGGTGGATAGACATACTGTACCCCTATCTAGGCCTGTGAGAACTGGCAATTCTAAATACTGGTGGAAAACCCGGAAACCTAAGTCTAAGGCTAAAGACCTTAAGACTGTTGGATCTGAAGACTCCAGTATAAATCCTAGTCTTGGAGGGAAACTTCTGAGCCAGGTAAAACAAAATCTAAGAGGAAGTGGTAGCATGTACCTTGCTTGACCACAACCCCTCCAACAAAGATACCTGAGACCCAACCTGCTCTTGTGAGAGAGGTGATGAGGCATCCTGTGGGCCCATCTAGGTCTAAGGGATCTATTTCTAAGGACCCGTTGAAAAAGCCTATTGTAGGTTCAGAAGTTGTCACAACTTCTGAGGGACTGTTAACTCAGATCCCCAATAAATTAAACAAGACAGATGTACCCACCAGTATTTGTAGATCATATGGCTTGAAAATGAAAACACCTGTTAAAAAGTGCCATGGCAAGGGTTACAAAAGATTGCTGGTGGACTAAGCAAACAATTAGTTTAACTGTCTTACAACAAGAGATCCATCCAGGTGAGGATTAGATCCTCCTGTCCCTTAGTCTGGGGGGGGACAAGTGTTAGCGAGAATTCTCATTTCTGTGCTAATTCCCTTCAACCTTAAAGACCCCCAGCTCTTTTGCTGAATTTTAGGACTTTTAAATTGTAACCCTGGACTGAGCCCTTTTCTCACTCTCTCATGTGTTTTTGACCTGATTTGGATTATGTTTTTCCTTTGTTTTTGGAGACTGACAAACTCCATAGGCATCTTCTTTTAGTATGGTGACACATAGCACCATCAGTGCAGTGTTACAGAGAAATCCTTTATATTTCTCATGAGGTTTAAATACCTTTTCTTGGGTGAACTACTGTTCCCAAGAATAATAAAGTGAAATTGACTTTACTTACCTTTTCTCGTTGTAGGTCCAGCACACCCCATCGTATGTGGAGTACCTAGGGGCTTACTTAGTAGCCCTTTTTCCTACTTACTCATGTAACATTTTTTATGTTACCCACACTACTTTAAATGGCTGGTGGCTGTGGTTTACTTGTATTACCATTGTGCTTTTTATACCGCAGGATGAATCCTCAGCTGCTGTGTAGCACACATGGGTGACCATTGTGTCAAAATGGCCCTGGTCTACTTTTTTGCCATTTTCTGTTTGTGAGGACTTTCCACGCCAAACCAGGTTTGAGCACTTTTTTCATTTTGCCTTTGGCGGGCTTTAGTACTGAAACCCACCTCTGGCTTCAGTGTGTCTGGAAGGTCAGGAAGTGAGGGAGGTGTCCGAATCTCCACTGTCCTTTATCTCCAGGGAAACCAGAATGCACCCAGTCCTGATTGGCTGGCTTTATGAGTGACAGCTAGGCTGTGTATGAATAGGAGAAACCTGCTTAAAAGGCAAGGGTTTTCTGACTGAAGACCGAGTCGACCACTGGGAAGAACAACCCGATGAAGAAACTGTGACAGAAGCTTGCTGCATCCTCCTGGACCATTCAACTGCCCGGTCAAGCCCTGCTGCTGTGCTGAAACTCCTTTGTCTACTCGACAAGAGAAGCTCCGGAAAAGATGACTTCTTCCCTTGGGTTAGTGGGACCAACTAACCCCAAGACGAACTCAATTGGAACACCTTCCTCAACTGGCTGTACTTCTTTGCTGCTGCAGGAGCCGAGTGCCAGGTGTCAAGAAATCCATAGTCGAGCGCAACATCTGTAAGTTGGCCAGAAGCTTCAGGAGTCTCCCCAGGAACCACCAGAAGCAGGATGACCAGAGCTCGAGTCCCCTCAGCATAGTGCAGGACTCAAGTAGTGAAAGAAGCCCAACCGGTGGCTAAGATCAGCGGTGGTGTTGTCTACCGGGCGCTGAAACCGCGAAGTGCCGCTGAACTGAAAAGAGCCTGTAGCTGCAGCTGACCTCCAATTTGCTGCGCAGGAGTCCTCTAGATCTACTCCATCTTGTCCCCATGACCGAGGCCCATCAACACAGGATCTGCAACACTGCAACCAGACAGAAGCCAGGTGGACCACTCTTCTTCTAACCTAAGGTACTGTTCTCACTTGGGTTACTTAGCTCATTGTCTGTAGCTTTGCTCTTCTCTGTTGAGACATACAGTAGCTGCTTTTCTAGGGTTGATTCCAGCTCTAACTTTCACAAGTGTAACAGCTTTTGACCCTACAGTGATTTTTCTGCTACAAACTCTCTAAGACTTTTGCTATCTAAGAAGTGCCTTAGCTCCATAGACTGTGCTCCAATTGACTTTGGCAGTCCTGGCTCCCTGCAGACTCTTCTCGTCCATTGACTTTGATTCTTACTGTCCCTCATAGGTGATACATTGGTTTTTGAAAACTATTTCTGGGAACAGTTTTTATCTAGACTTCATTGGGAGATTTAAAAGTGCTCACATGCTCTGAGAGCCTATTTAACCTTTTTCCTTCCTTTAACCTTTCATTTCTACCATTTCTACCATCCTTTACAAAGGAATTTACAAAGTACAAAAGTGATATATAAAGGACAATACTGCCCTAGTTAGTGAAGTCACCGCAGGGTGAAGGGAGTGTGTATGAAGCATCTCTAAAGTGTATCTATTTGCTTTGTGTTGATTCTGAGAAAGTATTTCAAAGTGTATTTGATTGCTACATATATTGCCCTTTTTAAAGAATGCTTATTTAAAAACTATTGCTAAATAAATACATAATTATTTTAATAATATATATAATTATAATTATTTTAACTACCAACCATGAGTATTAGTGTTACTTGGCTACTTGTATTGGTGGATTTCATTGCTACAGCTCTACAGCTCACATTTAGCCCACTTGAGATAAGCCTGGCTTCTCAGCCACCCTACCAACTTGTATAGTACATGTCTATAACAAAACGTGGGTTACCTAATACTAGGAGGACATGGTTGTGTAGTCTCCCACAGGGTTACTACATCAATTCTTGCCTTACACCATTTTGGGTAACCCCAACAAAGACCTCAGTAGTCTCCACTCAATTTTGTTCAGCCATATTTAAGTGACACCCACCATAGTTTCAAAAAGAAGATGTAGTGAAGACTTCAATGAGGCCTTTGATAGACTTGCCTCCCCTTGCTTTCATGAAGTTTCTCAAGACCTACCAGGTGTGCATGAGCTTAGCAGTCATGGGGTCCCCAATAGTTGATCAGAAATGGTTTCCAGGAAATAGACATCCCAGATAGTTTGAGTTCTTTACTTCATTCAGCTTTATAACACCTAACCACCATTTGTACCTTTTAGACGTATTCCCCTTGCACGTCACTTTTAATATATTGATTTATGTTTGTTAATTACAATACTATTTTCTTTAGCATGCAGCGCAAGGCGTTCATCAAATGTTATAGCCCCCAGGGTGTGTGTTCAAGTATTACAATATCATCCGCGTAACCTAGCCAAGAGATCGGGGCGCTCCATAATCTAAGGAGATGGTTACCACATTGTGCCAGAGACCCCCCGCCCCAAGCTTGCAATATAGAGGTTGAATAGCAGGGTTGCTAAAACACAGCCCTGCTTCAATCCTATTTTAGTAGCAACAGGGGTTTTTATGGCACCCTCCTGGGAGACTCACACTGAGATAAATGTATCTGTGTACAAAAGCTGTATAAGATATAACAACTGTGGTTCGATATGCCAAGTGGTTAGTTTGTTACACAGGCATTCTCGATCTACTGAATCAAACGTCATTGAATAGTTGACAAAGCATATATATAAAGAACCATCAATTCCATTGTGGCTATCAGCAAATAGGAACTGCAGGGCCCACATGGCCATAGCTGTAGAACACCCTCCACTAAAACCAAGTTGTTGGTCCTGGAGGACATTATGTTTATTTTCCCATTCTTCAAGTAGCTTAAGTAATATGGTGGCAAATACTTTGCGACTTGAATCCAGCATTGCTAGCAAATGATAATTCCATGGGTAATTATATTAACCCTTTTTGTGTACAGGACTTAGAGTTGATAGCCGTAAGCTATCTGAGATGTTGCCACTAACGAATATTTCCAAGAACATTATATGGAGGACTTCTGCCCAAAACTGGGGATTAGATTTCGGCAACACATTGGGGAGTCCATCCTGGCCTGGGACATGGGACAAATTTTTCTCTATAAATGGGATTGATAACCACATTACTGTTTCCTAGACGATCCCAGTAAGTTTCAGTTACATTTTGGGCCCAACACATTTCACTGATCCCACAAACATCTTTTGGAGATTTACCTTCAATGTGAGTTCGATATAAGGACCAGAATGTATGTGAGTTTTTTTTAATTAGTTTTAAAAACAGTTTCCAATTCAAAGCAAGGCAACTACTTTTATATTGCCCTATATTGCCCTAACCAGTTCTTGTATCATGTTTTTCGCAATGACCATCTCCAATGTCTGCTGGTCCAATGCTAGGGCTGTGTTATTTCTGATCTTAGTCAATTCGCCCCTCAATACATTTTTCCTGTCATGTATCCCCTAATCAAATGGCGTAGTCCTGTTGCCTTTCTGTAGAAAGACACGGCACAGCCTGGTCTTGCTTGGCCATATCCGTCGCAACAGGAAACACAGTTGACTATTGCAACCCAGCTTTTCTATACTGTTAGGCAGAATCATATGCAGTACCCTTTGGGAACACTACACACAATTAAGACTACAACTACAAATTCACCTTTGGTACAAGCCCGTACTACACAGTAAAGTGGTAGTGATGGCTGAGCAGCCAGACTTATCTCAAGAGTAAAGTGAGCAGTATCAACAGTTACACAGAGGACAGCAATTACTATGGTTCAAACAAACACTGACTCAAGGTTTCTGAGTAAAAGAATATACATTTATTTACACATTCATTTGTAAAACAGTTCACTAAATAAAGCAGCAGAAAAATAACACTCTTAATATACTACACAAGCTCCAATCAATTCTGGACAAGTTAGGCTCAAAATGAAGTGTGAGCAAAATGGCACTCTAGCAATTTAAAAGGGAGGGAAAGACAAGGTTATACAAAATTAAGCAGCACCAACAAGTAAGCAGGCAGGGCAATCTAGAAAATGCTTGCAACAATGTGGATTCAAATCAATAGTCCTGGGCCAATGTTAAGGGTTCACAGTCTTTACAGGGGATCCCACAGTTCAGAGTAGTTCACGGTTAAGTCTTTGCCAAAACGAAGTTGGTCGAAGGAAATGTTATTTGAAAGAGTAGAGAAGAAAAAGCCCTCGGATTGGTGAAAGATTTCAAACACTTTTACAGCGGTCGGACGGAACGAACAACCGGGTTAGAACAGTACCTTAAATGAAGAAGAAGGCTGTAGCTGAGGCAGAAGTTCCTGGCAGATCCTGCAGGCTCACGGTTCCTGAAGCGATTGTTGGACTGACACGAAGGAGGAAGACTGTAGGGTCCTGCACTGCCCAGGGAAGAAACCAGCTGCAGAGCAAAGCAACAAATAAAAGGTGTGCTCCTTAAAACCAAACAGGGTCTGGTCCTCCTGGCTATCCGGTTCAGTGCAGCGGTGCACATCAAATTTGACCAGGGGAGGGAGGCCTTGCTTGGCGAACTGGTTGGTCCCACCAGCTCAAGGGAAGAAGATTCTTCTCTGTCGTCGAAGTTTGGAGATTCGAACCCGCAGCAGGGCATCACAGGGAGGTTCAGTCATGGTAGTGGTCCTCTTCTTTCAGCTTCTCTTCTGTTCTCTCGATCCAGTGGCGACTCTGCCTTCCAAGTCCCAGAGACCTGCTTTTTATGCAGTTTTCCCCCATTCACACAGCCTGGCTGCCAATCACACAGCAGGGTGGCTGTCCTGGTGGGACAGTCACCACAGCCAATCATACAGAGTGCAACGTGGGTCTCCAATGAGACCCTCTGCATGGAGTCTCAAACCCCTCCCTCACATCATGTCAGACATTTAAGCGCCTAAGGAGGGCTTCTGTGCAGAAGCCCGCCAAAGGACGGCGAACAAAGGAACCAAACCTGGTTTGGCGCACAGAGTAAAACACAAGAAAGACCTTTACAAAAAGGAATGGCGAATAAACCCAGCAGGAACCAAATAAAAGTAAATGGGGTCCAGCGGATTTAGGTTTGAGGCTACTAACTTATCCTAAAGCAGTACCAAATCTATTTACATAGACCGCGGTAGGAAAAATAGGGAAGATACCAATGCCACCAGCTAAATCTTAAAGAAAGGGGAACAAAATAATCTTCCATGAGAAACAGACAAAAAGGGATAACTATTAACCCTTTCCAGTACTCTATGTAATATAGTTTGTACTGGGTCTGTGCTTTTTAAAAGACTAATAAAGTGAATGGCAACTAAACATGTTCTGGGAGACAGTAGTCAATCTCAGAAAATGGAGTTTAAAAGTGGGAAGTCTGAAAAAGACAACCCTGTGTCTCTGCACTAAAGGTGCTGTGTAACTCACAGTAAAAAGATGATGCCTATGGAGTAGGTGAAGCTCCACAGTCTACGGACGCAAACATGTGAAACACACAGCAAAACACATGTAAGAGTGGGAAAAAAGGCTCACACTCTTACCAGGTGAAAAAAATAAATCCTAGAAATCCAGCAAAGCTGCTGAGGGACTCATTAGGTAAGGGAAATTAGCCATTCTGGAGAATTCTCCCTAACACTCGCCCCCCCAGACTAAGGGACAAGAGGATTTAATCCAGTCCTGGTTGAATCTCTTCACTCTAGTCGGTAATAAACATCCTAAAGAGACCATCAGCATTTTGGTGGTGACATCCTGACCTGTGTTCAATGGTGAAATCAAACCATTGCAGGCAGATTGACCATCTTAGAAGTTTTGGGTTTTCACCTTTCATTTCCATTAACCATCTCAAGGGTTGGTGGTCTGTCTGAATCACAAAAGTAGATCCATACAGTTATGGTCTAAACTTCTTCAGAGACCACACAATGGCAAAACACTCACACTCTATGGATGCCCACCTAGTTTCTGCTTCCGTCAGTTTCCTACTGATGAAGCAAATGGGGTGCTCCCTACCTTTCTCATCCAGTTGACTAAGGACTGCACCTATAACTGTATTGGATGCATCTGTCTGCACAATGAAGGGGTGATAATCAGGAGCTCTTAGGACTGGAGCTTGACAAAGGGCTTTCTTCAGGTTTTCAAAGGCTTGAGTGCACTCCTCATTCCATCTAACCTTTTTAGGGAATTTTGGATAGGAGATTACATTCAAAGGAGAAGCTATGGACCCATAGTTCTCAAGGAAATTCCTGTAGTACCCAGTGAGACCTAGGAAGGCTCTCACTTGGGTTTGCGCAGTAGGGGTGGCACAGTTTTGTACAGCTTGTACTTTGCTAGGCAATGGCCTTATTTCACCTCCTCCTACTTCATGACCAAGGTAGACCACTTTGCTCTGACCAATTTGATATTTCCTTGCCTTTATGGTCAGATGGGCCTGCTCAAGAGCCTGCAAAACATATCCTAAGTGATCAACATGTTCTTTCCAAGTAGGGCTGAACACTGCAATGTTATTGTCATGATCCCTGTCCCTAACCCTCATAGGCAAAACACTGGAGCCAGGCTGTAATGCTCCATATTGGCCTTAAAGGCCTCCCCATCTCATCTGAGACCCTCTTGGAGTCAGTCCTGGCACCTTTGGCGCCAGGCTCATACATGTTCAGAGGAAAGACTTGAGAACTGGACTTGGTAATGGACTTTGGTGAAATATGGATGCCCCCACATAGCTCAGTTCTATGAACTGTGCTATGCGGTCTAGCTTTTTGGGTGTGGTTAGGCCTAGAGATACCTGGGATACCTGGAGGCTATGTAAACCACACCCGGACAGAGAAACACGCTTCACGTTACTCTGCGCCTGCAGCGTGACACTCACCATGCTTAGATCGGTCACCTGAGATTCTCTCGCCTGCATTCCTGGAACCGCGTACCTGTAAGAACAAGAACAACATTAGCACGACACTTACCTCAAGTAGAATCCTGCTTCCATCCATCGCCCCTCTGGTCTAGAGAACAGCATCTCGGCGGCGCCACCTCCAACTGCGGAACGCTGCATCCTGGGAAGAAAAGAACAAAGGAAAAAAGTTGTTAGTAAGCGCTCCCATATTCCGATTCCGAAAAAAGCAAGAATAATCACACGCTTACCTGGATTCGAGCCGCTCATGGTCACATCCGTTCCGGAGCATACCATCGACCTACAAAGGAGAAAAAACACAGGTTATCACATGAAAGGACAAGAAGGCGCCGCACATTACGCTTACTCACCGCTAATTACTCTCTCAGCCAGCAGCCATTCCGGGACATTGCAGCGGCCTGCAAGGGAAAAGAGAGACATAGGTCAGCACAAGAAAAAGGTGAATAGCAGCGCGCATCGCTGTTTCACTCACCACTTTGTGCTTGGCCCCAAGCAGCACGACACCATCAACAACCTCTTCTAGCACCTAAAGGGAGAAGAGGAGACATTATTAGGGGGCAAGAGAAAAGAAAAGGACAATTCATCAAACCAACAAACCTACCTTGTCGGACTGGAGTTACAGCAAGTCTGGACTCATAGGGCCCGCACCAGTGAAGCAACTAGGTTGCGCCGCGCCCACATTAACAACGCACCACTGCACTGAGAAGCAGGACGGAGAGCACATAATACAAGAAAACAAGGTGAGGAGAGGACAAAGTGGAAGGTTTGGTCCTCAAGGGAGGTGGGAGCCAAGCAACAAGAGACAGTAGAGTTAAATCCAAAATTCCTGTATTTCAGGCCCAAAACTCGGTCGAGCAGATTCCAAGGGAGGGGTTTGAGATCATGAGAGGTCCAATCAGGCAGAGTGGCGTCCCCGTGGATATCAGGTGAGCATTACAGTCATCCAAGTATGCCATTCAGAACTTGATTGACGATCCTTTGGAATGTAGCGGGTGCATTCTTTAATCCAAAGGCATAACCTTAAACTGGTAGAGGCCTGCTGGGGTTGAAAATGCAGTTTTCTCCTTTGGCATGGTCTGTTAGGGCTATCTGCTTATAGCCTGACGTCAGATCAAATGTACTGAGGTACTTGGCTGCACCAAGATGATCGTCTGTCCTTGGTAAAGGATGGGCATCAGTCTTAGTGACTGCATTTAGAGCTCTAAAGTCCACACAGAATCTCAACTCCTAGGATCCTGCCTTTGGTACTAGAACAACTGGACTAGACCATGCAGTTGTAGATGGCTCTATATCCCCGAGATCAAGCATCTTGTTGACCTCTTCCTTTATGTGGGATCTTACATGTTCTGACATTCTGTAACCTCTGCTTTTCACAGGTAAACAGTCACCAGTGAGAATTTGTGCTTTTAAAAAGACTAATAAAGCGAATGGCAACTTTACATGTTCTGGGAGACAATAGTCATTCCCAGAAAATGGAGTTTAAAAGTGGGAAGTCTGAAAAAGAAAACCCAGTGCCACTGCACTAAAGGTGCTGCGTAACACACAGTAATAAGATGATGCCTATGGAGTAGGTGAAGCTCCACAGTCTATGAACGCAAAAATATAAAACACACAGCAACACACATGTAAGAGTGGGAAGAAAGGCTCACACTCTTACCAGGTGAAAAAAATAAATCCTAGAAATCCAGCAAGGCTGCTGAGGGACTCAGTAGTTAAGGAAAATTAGCCATTCTGGAGAATTCTCCCTAACATATACTATCTCCGGTTTTTCGGATGTTACTCTCACTCCACTTTATTCTATTTCCTTGCACTGATGGTCCAATCCTGCTCAATAGCAACATCTGCAAAGTTAGTATCAAACCTAATTTTCAACATTGCATGATCAGTTAAACAAGTGAAATTGATCCCATACTTACCGAGCAGGTTACACAACAATCTAATGGCTAATATGGATTACAAGCTAGATTTAGAGTCACCAGCCCGCCTAGTAACTATGTCCAACAATGATGACTCTCCAATATGCACAAGCGGTTCCAATTGCTATTTCAACAGGCTATCCACCCATACGGCCCGTACTTAATTAATTCATATGGATGGAAACCTGGCAACACAGATTTTTTTCCAAGTAAGGTTGCGTCACCCTCCACTCGCTTTAGGTCCCCACATGTTAGACAATAAGCATTGAAATCCTTGGCCACAAATATTTGCCCCCCTTTAAATAGGCTGCCCAATTTCTCAGTAGTATGCTTTCCCCAGACAGCCAGAGATCTTACCATCAGAGGAGTCGTAGACATTGATAATTAAAGTATTAACATTTTTGGTGTCGTAGTTAGTTATCACAACCGGCATGCAATAGCATGGATATCCATCCATAATGACCCTTTTTGCAGCTAGCCAAGAGCGGACACCAATACAGAGGCCCCCCCTCTAGGCAACCTCCAAGACTAGGTAGAGAATTCTGGGTAAAGACAATATAACCGTCCAGCACAATGTTCACATTAAGCCACGTTCCCTGTAATAAAAACATGTCTACCAAAATAAGAGCCTCAGTACCCATAACGTGAAACAAAAGAATTGTAGCACCAGGTATTCCAGGATAGAACCACACCATGCCTGTTAATCACCCTATTTCAATATTGGCAATCATCACTGACTTGCTGCCAGACCACCATATCCCTCTGTCCCTAGTAGATGTTATAATTAGTTTGTGGGTGTGCCCCGCATTATCAACTTCACCCCTGTGAATCCTAATATCGTTCAGTTCAGATTGTATTCATCATCGAATGCCTTGTTGTGTTGCCCAGTGTACAGGGAAATAAACTCCATGGATGCCCAGGGAGGGAACAACAAAAAAATTAAGTGGAGTAAGCACACAAAAAGGGCACTACTGGTACCAGATGGGAACCGGGTAGGAACACCAAATCAGCTAGAGGTAGAAAGGGAAGAACACATGCTTCCAATCTGCCTCCCCATAGGAGAGGAAGAGAGGGAGACCTTTCATAACAAAACAGTATCTATATATAGGGATAGTATGGGCCCCATTCAGGAACATGGTTTGGCGTCGAGGATCCTACTAGGGCAGTAGTGGTGAGAAAAGTACTGATCATTTTAGGGATAGGGCACAGCCTAGGCAACTACAAAGTTACAGAGATAAAGACTGTCCTTCTTCTCCTTCACTGAAAGAGAAATAACAGTGCTTAGCATGCAAGGGAGAGAAGAAGCCCACCATGATGGAGGAGAAGAAAGGAGAAAGGCAGTAAACTGCAGATTTAAGAGTGGACAATGGCATAAGCACTAAACCAGACTCATAGGATAATACCAGTGTCTAAGAAACCCAGTGATTAGTTAGTAGTACATTTGGATTCTGGTACACAAGTCTTCATATTCAGACAAAGGTACAAGAAGCTATTACATTACATTCCTATTGATCAGAAAGTAGAAATTACTCTCACCAGGGACATGATTGAGCACATTGATGTGTACATATTTACAATACAACTTGAAGGGTAACACCAAAAGGAAATAGAGGCAATATTTTGATTTAAGTTGAACATATCACATGATGGCCTTTTAGCAGAATAAGACTGGGCAAGGCTGGCCAATGCAGTGGAGATGTAAAACAACATTTATATTTGCATTTAAAAACACTCATCTTCATGTCTTTGTTTCATGCTCCTTTTACTTATGTTTTCATTGTTGCAAAAACATAGACATTTGGTTCTCATTTAAATGGCATTCAATAAGCATTATATCAATGAATATTCCTAACAAATAAAATCGAGAATGTGAACCTGAATACTTTATTCCTTGTTAGTGGGTTGTTAAAAGTGTTGCTGCTGTTTTCCTAGCATTCAGTGAATTTGATGTCCAGATTGTGGTGCTGTAAATGCTGCCTTATTCTTTTCAATGAGTGATGTGCACTGTATCTTTCGTACGTAGTGTGTGGATGAGATATCCATGTTGAACAAGGACTGCTTCATCTATTATATTCGCCCCTGGAGAGTTTAATATGGAAATTAAACTGGCTTCAGAGAAGCTAGTACAGAGGTTTCAAAATCATCCTGATAATATTTATTTGATGTAACGCGACTTTAACCCTGCTCCTGAGACATACCCTAAGGGTCATAACTGTTGATGACAGTTCTTGAAAATGTAAAATGTTGGGGATTACAAAGGGCTTTAAAGCCATCATGGAAATATGCAGTATATAGCCAAGGTACATAGGGTGTTAACAATGTGATCACATTGGCCTTCCAATAAGGGAATAAAATGTGGTTTACATGTTTTTTAATCACAATGTGTTATTTAAATGAAAGCCATGAAAATTCATCATATTGGAATTCTTTATCTTTTACAGCAAGTTAGTGAGTTATGAGACCAGGACATGCTTTATTGCTTTGTTTCATATGGGCTCCTGAAGAATTTGGTATAAGAAACACATCTTAGGGGATTTGCTACACCCTTAAGAAAAAAATATATATGTGCTCACTTGATTTCTGCAGCACCGCTGCATAGCAGTTTGTATACTGTTGAAACTGCATTAACAAGCAAAAAGCTTTGCAGCCTATGACGGATAGTCTAAGTCTCTGACCTGCCTTGTTTATGGTTATGATAGTTTTCAGAGACATTCGGCCTCATTACAAGTTTGCCTGTCTGGTAACAACGGTACCGGTAAGCTTGCCAGTACTGTTGTTACCGGACCGGCAAACTATAAGTTCTGCTTGCGGGTGCGTTCCTGCCCGCCAGGGCTGACCTGGCGGGCGTACTGGAAACCGCGAGCAGACACTGCCGGTAGCACTGGCACCGTTCTGAATGGTGTCGGTGCTACCGGCCTCCTCATCCCCATTGAGCCCTATGGGGCTCAAATGGTAAAGTGGAGTAAAAGTTTCCGGCACCTGACAAAGGGGAAATCCAGGGGACACCAGGGTTCTAATGGCCCTGTATTTCCCCATTGCCAGGGGCCAAATAAATGTGCAAGTTTGGCGGCAGCCTGCCGGTTTTACCAGCAAGACTATCTCCAAACTTGTAATGAGGCCCAATATCTATAATCCTGAAGTAGGCCATAGAAACTCCTACCAATAGACCAGAATAGAATTGGCATTTTCTAGTAACGCAAAACCGACAGAGATATTCCTGGAAATAATTACCACAGTAAAAACACTATGAGGCAGAGGTGACTGGGGATGGGAAGAGTGGGGATGTTTTGGAGCACCGGTCCGTATCTGAGGCCTCATGGAATACCTAACATGGTAATGCAAAAAGGCCCCCCACCCCCAGGTTGGCGTTGATTGCTGAAATATACATAAGGAAGAACATTCCTTCAAGCTGGTTCCGCATTAACTACTCTACACAGATTCTATTACAAGTCACAGACCATTTACAATGGTGCAAGTTACAATACTGAAACGCGACAAAGGAAAGAGGGCCGAGATTGCCTTCTGGAAACCCAGCAGCCAAACTCTGAACAAAGGAAATACACAAGGCACAAGTGAAGACAAGAACTGTAACAGATATATCCAGGGGAAAAAGGAAGTCAAATTGAGCAAGGTTCAGGACACAGGACACAGAACTGGAAGAAAGAAGAAAAGCAAGGAAACTAGAATTTGAGCACAGGGGTAAGGAGACTGGAAACTGCAGACTGATAACCAGGAACAGTAACTCTGGAGTGGGATAACAAGGGCAGGACTGAAGACAGATAACAAGGAAACTGTAGCTCTTAAGTGGGATAACAAGAGCAGGACTGAAGACTGATAACAAGGAAACCGTAGCTCTGAAGTGGGATAACAAGGCCAGGACTGAAGACAGATAACACAGAAACTGTAGCTCTGAAGTGGGATAACAAGGGCAGGACTGAAGACAGATAACAAGGAAACTGCAGCTCTGAAGTGGGATAACAAGAGCAGGACTGAAGACTGATACCAAGGAAACTGTAGCTCTGAAGTGGGATACAAGGGCAGAACTGAAGACAGATAGCACGGGCAATGGGCACAGAACAGGTAACTGCAGGTAGGGAACAAAACAATTGGTGTTAGAGATCAAGGGGCTGCAGACAGGGAACATAGGACTGCAAGCAGGGGAGCAGTGCTGCAATATAGGAAGCACAGAGGTGCAGGGCAAACGGCAGGGGTGTGAAGGCAGAGTAGCAGGGCTGCAAGGCAGGGAGCACAGGGCAATGGAACAGGAGCAGGTTCTGGAAACAACAGGACACAGCAGAAATCCCAGGATCAAAGCAACAAAGGGCTGGAAGCGAGCTCAGTGCAAGAGTCCTGTGCTCCTGCAGGCAGCTGCTTAAATACTGAGCTGCCCTCTGCTGAAGCAGGCTAATTTGCAGCATATGGAGCAGCACATCTGAAGGTAATTGGCCTCCACTTCTCTGGTCCTGGGAAAGTGAAAGCCACACTGATCTCTAAGGCTTCCGGGGATTGTAGTTCTAAGGCTGCTGCATAGGAATAGCCAGGGAATGGGAACTGCCACAAGGTGCATTATGGGAAATATAGTTTGTGAAATTAAATATGAAGTTCCAAAGTCTTGCAAATGGAAAGCGAAGGCAAAAATATGAATACGTATAGTCCAGGGAAGATTATGGAGATGAATGAGTTCCAAATAGTCCACAATGGGTGGCAATTGGTGCACCAGTTGCACAGTCGTGACACGATATCCCTGTAGACAGGTAGGTAATAATTAGAACATAGGCAGAAGGCTTTCTTTAGGATAAACAATACACTAATGTGTGAGGATGCCCCCACCTGGGCAACTTGTATGGAAAAGTGAAGGTGTACTTTATCTTGTATATTACATCCCAGTCCAAATATGTTCAATATTATTCTGCTTCTCTTTCTACAGATACCACAACAGCAAGATACCTGGGATTTTTGGAGTAAAAAAGTCCTATCCTACCTCAAGTCTCTGTTGTTCCCTTGCATGGTTGAAAGTCAAGGACTGTGCAGACTTTACAATCATGTTCTTAATGCAAAAATGTATAAATAATTTGGCTCCACTCTACTTGACCAAGAAAATTAGGAGGTATCACCCAACCCACCAACTGCGATCCAGTGACAAATTGATGCTGTAAATTCCAGGGTCAAAGCACATGTTTGGTGGTGACCGCCAATTTGGAGTCTATGGCCCTACAATTTGAAATAAGCTGCCTTTAAGGATTAGGGCCCTCAAATCGTTATATAATTTTCAAAAGGCGCTAAAAACACATCTTTTTGAAAGAAAGGAAAAGGTGTAGCACTCTAATTGGATCTATATGTTCAGCATTCATGTGATTGGTGTGCTGACCTGCAGTGGTCCCTTGTGGCCACGGGTCAGAACTTTGTTTCAATCTGCGCTTAGACATGATGGATTTCATCAAGTGCGCATTACAAATACTTCAAATCAAATCAAATCAAGCAACAGAAGAACAGGATCCAAGATGAATCTGGCACCCTGGAGGAATCCTGAGGATTGAAGATACTCTTTAACATTACAGTACCTTGGGTGCCTTGGCCGGAAAAGCGGTGATGTTTCTTAGCTTTACTCGATGAGACCCCTCGAGGATGGACCCCCACTCGGAAGAATGAGCTACTGGGATGTCAGTTTCAATAATAAGAAGGGAACTAAGCATTATCAGAACAGTAGCAATTTCGGTCTTCGTGGTTGTCTCCTTTGTTGCATTGCTACACCGGCTGTGGAGGTCCCACGAAGAGGCTGTGGACCCTAAAATAGTTGGCTGAAGAAGAAGAAGATAAGGCCGATGGTGGCCATGAAGAAGATAAGGCCCTTGGTGGCCATGAATGACTTTCAGTGGTGACGGGTGAAGTGGGAGAAGTAAGTTTTGGGTTTCAGGATTTCGTAATTTACCGACTTTCGGTTCTTTGGTGCTGCAGCTGCAACACATACCTCAGGATGGCTTATGGTGACCTGAGCATGACCACTGGACTGGACTACAGACCTTCAATAATCCTGGGCCCTTTAGACATCTTCTTTAGATTTTGGTGGTGGGAAAACCATCAGCGGTCACTCCTCTTCAGGTAGCGGGCCTGGACCTTCTTCCGGTGTGGACAGATGTTGTGGCAGGAATGCCCCTTGAAGGATTATTCAATGATTTGGAACATTTGAAGCTCCAGGTATCAAGCAGGACTATGACTGTTCTGGCGATACTCAGCAACTTTGCTTCCAGTGGTCACAGGCACTCCTCTGGACCCTGGGTGAAGCAGATGAACTTCTTGGCTTCAAGATGTTCAGTCACTCATCTTCTGGACCCACACAGATCCCATCTCCAAAATTCAGACACATTTGACTGGCTTGCAGGACACTTCAGGTGAGGAGCAGCAGTTGCATGATGTTCCCTCACAGCCACGGGAAGAGGTTGCCTATCCAGTTCCTCTCTGGTTCAGTCCTTGAATCAGCATGGCAGCTTTCAGATTAGATAAAGAGATGCAACCACAGACTTCTTCCTCCAGCTGGATTCCAGGATGAAAGCTTAAGATGACTTCAGCTTCTGCTTCAGGTTTCTTGTTTCAGCTTCTGACAAGTAGGTGAGTGCGAGGCCTTTTTTATACAAACCACCCCACATTCACTCAGGCTGAGCCAGTCTCAGCCAGCCAATCACACAAACCCAATCAGGCTCACATGCATTCAGGCAATTCCCCAGAAACCAGACACCCACAATGCAGGATGTGGATTGTGGGCTACTCCCCAGCATTTCAGTGCACTGTACAGCATTCATTCCAGTTTGTGTCTGGGCTGGCGCAGGTATTGTGTCACACAACCAAAACCAGACCCCCACAACACAGAATTCAAATTGACTACTCACTCCATTTAGGCAGGATCCACCCCAAGGTTGTACCCACAACAAGCAGCCCATGGGAAGGCACCACAGCCATATATGCTCCTTCCACCCAAAAGCCATTCAGGGGAAGGTAAGAGAGCCAGGGCTTCTCATGACTTTCAGAAAGAAAGGGGTAAGGCAAATTAAATCAAGAGGCTTCTTGCCTTTGTGTAGGAATACACTAATAAAACAATTGAGGATACCCAGTGCCAGTGTGACATCAGCATGTAGCTGCCACAAGCCCATACCCTGCTCTGTGGGCAACACACAGGTGTCCAAAAATATACACTTGGAGTACAAGAGTGTACCCCTACCCATGGGTGCCCATAGAGTACCCCATAGTTACTGTTCCCCAAAATGTAAGAGTGAACACCTGCACTGACAGAGGTCAAAACTGGACTCCTGTGCAGAAGAAAACACAGAAAAAACACACCAGGGAAGTGGCATGACAAAGACAAGGAGGCCCTGTCCCTCCAACAGCATTCCATCATCACAACATCCAATAGAGAGTGAAGACGGTTTACTTCTATCTTATCAAACCAGGAGGCGTGTCATGTCAATAGTGACTCAAGGCCATATACTAAGCCCAGAATCATGCTTGTTTTATACATATTAAGAAGGCCTTCAATATTAAATCATCTTTTCCTTAAAGGTTTGTAGTTAACCTTCATAGATAGAAGTACTAAAAACACGTGTGCTGTTCAGATTAAAAGCATTGATAGTAGGGGCTCTCCATGTAATCATATTTTTCTTTACATTATGGGCCTCATTACGACCCTGGTGGTAAGGCAACAACAGCGCCGGTAGCACTACCGGCGTCGTTGTTCCTCACCGCCTCATTACGAGTTCTGCTCACGGGTGCCGGACTGCACGTGTGGTCTGAACAGGCGTGCATACCAGCACCCGCTGCTACCATCCTCTGGGGGGCTCAAATGAGAATCGGGATGTACCGGGTCCTGGTCTCGAAGAATGGGAATTACCGGGCCTGCAAAGGTTCGAATGGCCTGGTAATTCCGATTTTTGGGGAACTGGCCCGAGTTTGGGGGTAGCAATGCCGGTAAAAACGGCATGGCTACCTCCAAACTCTTAATGAGGCCATTGTCTAATAAATGTGTTTTTATAAAATGTAGAGTAATCGCAGAGTCAGATCTTCCAACTAACATGTTGTGATCACTTAAATTTGTCTGCTGTATTTCAAAATCTATACTGACATTTAAAAGCTCATTCGAAACAAAGATATAGTCAATACAGGAAATGTGTGTGTTGTTTTTCCAAGCATCCTATTGGTGAGTATCCCCTTGGAAGTGCCCATTTAGCATTAAGAGACCCCAACTGTCCAAAGGATGGACCCATTTATCACCATTATTGTATCTTTGCTCTTTTACTACTGCTCTTTTACTACTTTACTGTTTGACGGATTTCCTCTGCATGGACTTGACATATCGAAATAAGATGTCCGCATATAATGTTGTCACTTAATCTTTTTATCAGTTTATGCGCTTCCAGACCAGAATATTGTTTTCAGAATATGCTTTACATGTTCAAGAACAGTGTCTAAATTGGAATGTAAGGGGTTCCAGCATAAATGAATCAGAATGAACAATTTTTGTTGTTTATCAATTTCGATTTTGATTTTTGGAGCCAGAATCCCGTAAAGGTATTTTGAGATTATGTGAGACTCAATGATCAAATCATTTTGTATTGCTATAATTAATCCCCTGATGTGCGTCCAACATTAGAGTGTGTGGCCTCTTGCAGATTTATACCCATCACATATTACAGCTAAGGTAAGCCACACCTCTTGAAGAAAAAGGCTATCATTCCGGTTCAATTGTTGAATTAATTCCATGTTATTTAGCAAATGATAGAGGCCCCTTAAGTTCCAAAAAAAAGAGTAAAAATAATATTAGTGATCAATTTTTTAAAGACATCTCTTTTCTGCTAATGTATGATTTTCTTGAGACACGATAACTGGTAACCACCACAAAATCCTCTGGCATGTTTTTGTTTGTTGTACACATATATGCAATTACGGGAGCATTATGCTGCATTAGGTGATCGCCATAACAGCTGATTTTTATCATCTCATTGTCCGTTTGATTGTAACAGTTTTCATCGTTTGATCAGATCTTACTATAGTTGTTATGCTTTAGGTTTTAAAAATGCAATAGATCACATCCCATTTTCTTAGAACTTCACTATCTCCCAATAGCATTTCATAGACTACTTTCGATGGAACTGTGATGGCAACAATGTCAGTTCTATCAGTGTCTATGAAGTCCACTAATGAAATATCCTTTGTGGTAATCAACATTAACTTAGGGATTTCATGTATTCATTCTAAAATATTAGAACAGTTCAGAATAATCTGCTGAGCGTCCTTTAATACAAATTCCAATAGCAATTTTGCTCCATGATTGTTGTCAAGATCTATCATTCTAAATGTGGTTGTTGAGCATTTGTTTTCCACTTGTTTATAGGTAATATTGAAGTTGCAGCAATGTTAGTATCTGTCCTGAATTGTCCTGTTGTGAATGTTGGAAGGCACTGGAATATGAATATCTGGCTAAGTAGATCCTGTTTGCGTTTCTACAGCACATCATTCTTTTGAGGTTGTAACCATAGACAAAGGCTGCTTATTTGCAATGGTTATTTTCAAAATGACATTGAACTCTTTATACGTATTGTGTTGCTTTTGACAACATTGTAATACATACTCCAGAGGATGAGAGGGGCGCCATCTCTCCTAAGACATGTGCATTACTTGTAGAGTCTTCTGTCAGGTGCAGGGATCTCATATGCCCTCCCATCATTTTCTGATTTTTTGTTTCTGTGTTGTAATCATTTCAGGTTCAGCGTCGTTCCTCTGCTTATTCTAGGTACTGTTAAAATGCAGCATGTTCTTCCTCAGTTACTATGTTAGGCTCCACTGGTGTATCTGGCTAAATCTTTTCCATAATTAGATCTCTATTTGTTGTAAAAGTTGCCTTTATTAGCCCTGTTTTCGTCACTTCTACTTCTCATTTTCAAATTTAATTTGATCTCAATAAGTATTGGTGTATCTGATTTGACCTCCATGTGTATATCAGCATAGAAATGTACAAAGGAACTCAATACCATGTCCAAGGCAAATATGTTCAGCTTTATCCTATCATCTAGATCCTTTAATGTGCAATGCAGTTTTGAGATCTCAGATGCACTTGTCGATGTAGAGGTAGAATCTACTCCTTGTATGACATTGTCCTGTTTTAGAATTGTCTTTTTCTTCAATATCAAAGGCGTCAATATCATCAAGTTTCAGTAGACTTAAGTCATTTACATGGTTAGAGTTTGCTGTTGATGTTGGATCAATTTTCGGGTTATGAGGTGTAGGGGAGGATAGGTCAATAGGAGGCCCCCTCCCACTGCATCTCCCACCCTGGTGAAGACTCATGACTCGTTGGCAGCCCACCTGCCCCCGGGCCCAGGCGGCTGCAGACCGACAAGTAAGGCTGCACCACCACGTTATGTGGCAGAGCACAGACGCCATCTTATACTAAGCCAACTCCATTTTGCTAGAAACGTTCAGATCTGACCCAGGCAGAGCCAACGTGCACACTGAAAGCTGCAGCTTGACCCCCACTCGACCGCGCTCACAAAGGCCCACGCGTCCCCCACCGCATGGCAGATCCGCTGAGGACTCGTTCTCACGAGCCACCAGACACGAACAAACAACAAAATAAAACACTGTAATCTGTTAACCTTCCGCGGTACATCATTGCCCCAGCCATGAACGGGAACATTAGGAAGTAACTGAAACCAGCCCAAAACCTGCAGGCTCTGACCCTGTACCAAGCCCTCAGCGTTAGACTGTGTGGCGCCTTACACCCCTACCTACCCCAAAAACTCTTGCAATGTGTAGAAACCATTTATGTAATATTTGTCATGTTGACTAACGTTTGCTGCTAATGTGAAGAAGAATGGGTAAAGAGTAATATGCAACCGATATTGTTTATAATGTAGAGATGTACGAAGACTGGCTAGCTGATGACAATATGCAATAACATGTGTTGCCCTCTTTATACATACACCTGCCTAACACTACCTCATGTTCGTACGTCAACTATAAATGTGAATTGTTGTGATAAAGGGTATGGCCCCCAGTTAATATCCCTTCTAATGCAATTGCATACGAGTCCTCTTAAAGACCCCACGTGTTGTTGTTCGCCCCTTACCCACGGGACAGTATACAGCCTTGTGCAGGATGCCGTGCACAGAGCTGCAAGGCCATCTCCCCCTCCTCCCACCCAGGCCTTCCAGAGATAGCTGGTGTTCAAACAGCACAGCCTCACCTCCCCTCCCAACCCTGCGGGACCCATTTCAAGCATCCGCCTCCCCCATGTCAGAGGCCGCCACAGCCTGATTCCATGATTTACGAGCTAACTGGTCCTAAATCCCACCATCTCTCAAGCACTAGTCACATGCCCCCCACGGGCCAGTGGTATCTCCGTTGACCCCACACGTGTACCAACAGATCATAATACCATCCCTCACCTAATATACCAAGACAGGGTGGTCAAGTGACCCCTCCATGCCCCTGACTATGCACATGAGACCAGATTGATTGAACCTAAGGTATCCTCCAAAATGATGTATTGGGACACTTCAGATTGCATATCAATGTTCATGTCTGCATATTGATCTAAGGTCAGCGCTTACAAGAGTTGCAAACCAACTGAAAGCATAAAGTGTGACGAATGGGTGTGAATGTGTGGCCAAAAGGTCAAATGTTAGTTTAGTTATCAATCATTGTTACAAGGCATGTCCGGCCCGGCACTCCACCCCGATGAGCCCAGCTGACCTTCCAACCCCATGTGCCGCAGCACCAACGTCAGCCAATCCTGGAGGAGCAGCTACCTATTGTGTATACCCCCTAGACATCACCACCCAATCCCCACGATTATGTGTCCCCTATAGCATGTGTCACCCATGACGTGTTCTGGAAATAAGTAGGCCTGTCTTTGCTACTGTCAGACAGAGCACTCTCAGAGTTTGCAGAGTCCTTTGCATACCCTATATTGATCTTTATATACCTCTTTTGATCTCACTCGCACTTGGTCCTGGTCTGATTCCCCTTCTGGGGTGTGTCCTTTATTGCCTCTCACTAAGGGGGGTGCGTTTCCGGGTACGCTTACATTCAGTGGTGACCCCATAGATGTGATATATTTCTTAACTTTAAACTGTCCCCTTGGCACGAGACGGCCCCGGTCGCAGTGGAGACGCACGGCGCGCCCGCTCAATAGAGCCGCCCACCTACGCCAACTGGTACGCAGAGACGTGCACACGCAGTTAGGGCGAGAGTGTACGGGTCGCGTTTGAAAAAACCCTTAGTACAACTCGCCGGAGCCGGGTGGGGCCATTGAGTGCGAGGCCGTGCCGCTTGGCCGGACCAAATTTGGAGAGTCTCGGATCAAGACTGGCACGTGAGTATTAATTGCGAGTGATACTAAAAGGGGAAAAAATCTAGAGGACAAGGGGAAACAAGTCGGGGACATAGAGGGGACTTTTAACTTCTAATACTTTCTCTTTCTTTGCATATGGCCATTAGGATACAAAAGAGGACGGGAACCTAACTCTGCAAAGGGGTAGAAGGCGGCGCCGCATAGTGCTATCTCGACTAGTGCTGGGAATAAGTAAAAACAGTGAAAGAATAAATTAAGGGTGTCTGAGTGAAGAGACATGGAAAATACGTTAGGACTAGCTTTTCTTTCTCTTATTCTTCTCTAATTCCTCTCCTCTGGGGTAAAATAACGTCTCTCAAAAAAAACACAAATATATATATATATATATATATATATATATATATATATATATATATATATATATATATATATAAAAAAAAGAAGCTGTGTGAGGGTTGGAGGGGGTCGCCGTAGAAGGCGAAGGGCAAGTCAGGGAGCGTAAATGCTATATGTGTATACTGAGGTATGATGAATGTCTGTTGTGTGTTGTGCACATCATGTGTTTATGGTTTTTTGCAATCAATTGACTCTATATAATAATACTGATTTAAGTACTTTTCTAGGGTGTACGGTCGTGACCCACTGGTGTACGGTCAATGTAAGTGTGACCTGGTAAGATTTGACAAAGCAGCGCCTTTTGTTGAGTAAAGGTGTAAATTGATTATTGGAACCTGAAAGTGACTAAAGCCCCATGCACACAGTTACCCACCTATAGTGACAGAAAAGGTTGACGCAAGAGAATAGAGTAACACAGGTCTAGGCATGGGAGCGGAGACACCCTTAGCGCACATTTGTAAAAGTTTGCCGGGACATGCAGAAAGAATAACTAAGTACCATGACCAGTGGGTCACGAAACTAAAGGGGTTTGGCCACAAGGAGGGTCCTTTGTTAAAAGTGTTCTGGACATGGTAGCCACCTGCATATTCCTAAAATACAAAGGAAAACACTTTCATAACAGGAGAGAGATACTAGATCTATGGCGATTATTCGAGGAAATACCTCCACCAAAGAAAATAGACACCACTCTTGATCAAACTGCCCTCACGGCTACCCCATCAGCACGAGCAGAGGGTGGCAAGGAGGACGGGGTGAAAGAAGGAGTGATAGAGGTGACTCGATTGTACCCACTTCTGAATAAGCCCCCACCTGCTGAAGGATACAGTGATCCCACATACGTGCCCAATAATACCCCCGCCCCACAGCACGACCAACTGCACCACCACCATATGAGTGCCCCCGATCAAATGGACAGGTGAGTACCCCCTCAGTAAACATATGTAAGTTAACAGAAGACTTAGACGCCAGGCTCTCGATAGCCAGAGAAGAGTTGTCGAGGATACAAAGCATATGTGAACAAGGTGAGCCCAGTACAACAAGGTCAGAACGATTGTCCCGGTCCCACACCTTAGATAAGTCAAATGAGGAAGGGTGGAAGAAAGGGGAGATACTATTCAGGATACAAGAGGAGCCCACCCAGATAGTAGAACTGGGAGCGAACAATACAGGAGGAAGTGTAGAGGGAGGAGAAGTGGAAGGTGATGGGAGAGAGGAGCTGTGGTGTGACATAGAAGAAGACGAGCAGGAAGCTGGGAGATTGGGAATGGCGGCAGGAGGTAGTTTAGTGGAATTCGGGAAAACACCACTGGGGAGGACAATAGAACAGGAGTGGACAGGGAGATTAAGAAACAGGACGGGAAGGATAGCTATGGTGGGGAAGAAAGGAACAAAGGTGAGTATTGGGAAAGGAAGTAAGGGACGATTACAACTCCCACTAATACATCGGGGAGTGGGAAGACCAAATTATATACCCTGGGCACAGATGGATAAGGCAAACTTACTAAAATCACAGCCTCCGCTATCAGGTGAAGCTAGCAAGTGGATATATGCCTTCGAGAAGCACACCGCAGGTAGGGGACCAATTGGACCGGGTGTGGGCAAAAGCAGGTTTCCCGGGAATAACACTGGATAGTGACAGACATGATGGCGCTGCCTTCAATACAGTGCGCGCGCGCGTTTGGGACGCATTAAGGCAAACATTCCAAGACACACCAGATTTACAGTCAGTAATGCAATGCACTATGAATGATGGGGAAGAGGTTATGGATTACATTTTTCGAGTACAGGAGATGTGGAGAGCTGAAATGGGCACACCATATGACCAGTCAACATCGTTATTTTACTTCATAATAAAGAGGGGGCTCCCAAAAGAAGTGCAAAAAGCGTATGACAAAATAGCAGGGATTGAAGCAAAAGGATGGCCAGAGATACAGAGCATAATAGTGCACCATTGCAAAAGAATCAAGGAAAGGGAGAAGGAGGTGGCACAAAAAAGGCTGGCAGACGAAGCCAAGTTAGTACAAACGAAACTGGTGAAGGTCGCTGCAGCTGTAGCAGCACTCCCACACGATAGAGACACAGAGGAGGAGGAGGGACTGGTAGCGATACAGGGGAGGATGGCTGCAAATTGGGCAGACAACGGGCAAAGACAGTGCAATGGACAGGAGGAATACGGAGGACAGCAGGGGCAAGTGTGGCACCCCAGCAACAGGAGAGGTGGATACAGAGGGCGACGAGTAGGTGGACATGGATACGGAGGTAATGGCAGAAATGGGGGGCCTGGACCCAGAGGGGGACAAGGAAACTGTTGGAATTGTGGGAGGTGGGGACATTTCTCGCGCAAGTGCAGAAGCAGGCCTAACCCAAGTTACCAAGATGACCAATATTACAGGCACCCCCATCCGGGGAGCCCATACGGGTTGCCCCGGGACGGGGGAAGAGAACAGCAAGACCAAAGGGGGCAAGAGCAATACAGGGAACGACCACACAACGTTCAACAACATCCACAAAGCAGTGAGCACCTTCCCTACACTCAAAACAACCCCTTCACTACAACATCAAACGGTGCGCCTGCCCCATATGGAGGAGTAGCAGTAGTTTCAGGTAACGTTTTCAGCCAGGGAGGTACAACCAGGCATCCAGCATAGGACAGCCCACAGAGAACACTTGCGTGTCCAATCCTATCGACAACCTTCAATGCAAACGAGGAACCATTGATAGGGGCAGAGATAGGAAATAAAAAATTCATCTTTATGGTAGATTCGGGAGCTGAAAAATCATGCATATGTGAAGGCCGGTTTCCGCTATCTAATCGTAAATTGGAGATGCAGGGGTTCTCTGGGGCGGTGGTCGAAGTTCCTTACACAGAAGATTTGGACATGACAGTGGGGAGAAAACAGTAAGGGCACCCCTATTGTATTATGAGCAATCCCCTGTCAACCTTCTGGGAAGGGATCTCCTCAGCAAACTGAACATGACTATTTCATTTACCAAGAGAGGAGGAATTGTTTGCTCAACCCCAGGGATGTGTTTTATGCGTGTGATGCTAGTGATATATTCAAGAGTGACATGCCCAGAGGTGCGCAGCATACCCGTAGACCCAGATATGTTCATCCATGGGTTAAAAACATTGGCAGGCATGGTCCGAGAGTTGAAAAGTGGAGATTACCCGCAGAATTTGTTTTCCGCCCTATAGCCCGCCCCAAGATAATGCCAGGGACAGTGATGTCACTGGACATACATGCAGTACAAATCGCAGCCAAAAGAATAGCTGTAATTGCAATGGACATACTGTTACGCTCACCTGGCTCCCACAGAGGCGTCGATCTGAACTGGACAGCTGCGGTCTCCACCAATGTGACGCGTAGGGCCGAGATGACAGACTAGACTGGCCCACCTAACTTCGTTTGCTTGGCCCATAGGAATATTCTTCTGCAAATGGAGAAAGGGAATTAACCACCCATGGAGTTGAGCGTAAATCCCCCCAACAACGCTGTTCTCCCCACAGATAACCTTTGATTTCACCTGATGGTTTGAAAGGATGAGCTCTCCATCCTGCTTTGATCGCAGGGGCGCGTCACTGGCTCGAAGGAATTGGTGAGTTCCAGAACAATATTGACTCCGAGATACCCGGCAAGACGCCGTAAGTATGAAGTTCGTAAGAGTTCAAATGCCTGACTTTCACTCTTGTCCAATTCCTTGCAGGTTGCAGCTTCACCCTAGTGAAGAGTTGCTTGTGGCAACCGGCAGTATTCTGATAAGGATTTGTATTTTCCAACACAGTTCGATAAAATAATGTCAATATGTAACCTGTTGCTTTCTCCCTTATTCAGGCGCTGAGAGAAAGTATGAAGTCTCGGGGAATAATACCTCCGGCAGTAAAATCAAGTCAGTCTATTGTGGTGAGGAGGGTTCCCCTTGTTAGTCCCTTTGTTAGTCCCTTTGTTTCACCTTGCTGTCCTTTTGTTTCCCCTTAGGGGCCGGGGTTCGGCGAAGATGCAGTAGAAGCTGCGCCGACCCGTGAAGAGGAATAGTACCCCGGGTGGTAAAATCAGGTAAGTCTATGGGGGGTAACTAAAATTCCTCTGTGTATTCCCTTGGCTCACCTTGCAGTTCTTGTCTTCTCCTTAGGTGCCGGAGTGCGGCGGGAACATGCAGGAGGATGCGGTGGAATGTGAAGATGCTGCGAAGGCCGGTGAGTTCAGTGCGGTGCTGCAGCAGGCGAGGTGACGCGCATAAATAACTTCTTTCTTCCAGCTCGAAGGTGCGATGGATCGGGAATTCAGGTAAGAATCAAAGGTTTTGCTCTTGTTCTATCCTTTTCATCTTCTTTCTCCCTTTTTCTAGGAGCTCCAAACTCGAGGCGGGCGTGGCAGAAGGCTGGATGCAGACTTGCAGGCACGGTGAACTTTACGCTGCTGGATGCAGAATAACGTGAAGCGTGTGCTGCTCTTCGGGCGTGGTTTAAATAGCCTCCAAAGTAGTCCCAGGCAAGTATTCCTCCCGAGCCCCGCCCAAGTAAAAAAATAGTCCCTAAGTAAAGTAGTCCCTTCCAAGCCTCTTTTGGCTTGGAGCTCTTGCAGCATGATCTGCATCAGGTAAGTTTGCAGCATGGTCTGCATCAGGTAAGTTTTAATCTATGAGCCTGGCACCTATGGCGCCAGGACTGACTCTCCATATAAGTCTGGCTTGGGATAACTTGATGCCTGCTTCCGGGGTTGCTGGACTTGGTCTGGGTCCGACGGGTTAGGCATCATGACACATACATGGTTGTGAGTGGCGTACGGTATTATGCATAAACGCCGACATTGCACTCCATGATTTGTCAGACAAAGAACTTTTCACAGATTCAGAGAGTGATGGAGACATCATCATGGAAATAGCCATCCCTTGTGAAATAATGATACAGCAGAGGCAGTTGCCAGTACATTTAATGGCAGTAGTGGGGGCCCCACTTTCGTTCTTTAATGATGACATGCAGTCGGTGCCCTGGCAGTTGTGGACAACAGGTCCACATGACGTAAGACTACTACGCGGAGTCACACCAGTGAAGATCAACCTTAAGCCTGGAGCAATTCTGCCCCGGGTCAAACAATACCCCTTGTCCCGGGAAGCAGAAGAGGGAATAAAAGAAACAATAAATGCCCTACTCGCACAGGGGATAATAGTACCCTCAAACTCCCCGAGTAACACATGTATTTACCCAATCAAAAAAGCGAAAGGAGGGGCCTGGAGGATGATCCAGGAAATACGCCCACTAAATGACATCATCCAAAAAGATTTCCCCTTGGTCCCGAACCCAGCATCCATTCTATGCAGCATCCCAAACGACGCATCTCACTTCACCGTGGTGGATTTGAAAAACGCATTCTTCTCAATACCCCTCGCAGAAGATTGCAGATACCTGACAGCATTCACCCTAGGGGGAGGAGGTATGAACACTGCAGATTGCCCCAGGGTTTTTTTGCGAAAGTCCCAGCATATTCAACAGAATATTGCACGAAGATCTTGGGAACATGACAGCTGACAGCACGATAATACAGTACGTGGATGATTTATTGATTTGCAGCAAAAACGAGGAAGAATGTAGAAAAGACTCCATTGCCCTTTTGACATTACTAGCCCAAAAGGGGTACAAGGTGGACAAAGAAAAGTTGCAATATTGTCAACGTGAAGTGCTATACCTAGGGCAATTGATCTCAAAAGAAGGCAAGAAAATAATCCCAGACAGAGTAGCAGCCATCTCAGCTGTAGGGAGACCAAAGACAGTGAAAGACATGCAAAATTTCCTAGGGATGTGCAACTATTTTCATGCATGGATATTAGACTTTGCTGCATATACACGCCCATTGCTCCAGGCATTCAAAGAAGCCCAGAAGGAAAATACAGAGATACAGTGGGATTCAGAGTTGTGCGATGCATTCACATCACTCAAAGAACTAATTTCAAGCGCACCAGTGCTCGCGAACCCAGAATATGAACGCGAGTTCTACCTGTTCTCGCACTGCAAGGGAGCACTCATGACAGCAGTCTTAACACAGAAAACATCACTATGTCACAAGCCTCTGCCATACTACAGCGGGACTTTAGATGCAGTAATGCAGGGACACTTCGCGTGTGAACAGGCTCTCATGGCCGCTGCGTGCGCCATTGAAAAAAGTGCCACCATAGTAATGGGGTGCTCACTGACACTGTATGTAGAACATTCATTGTTCGCCATACTAGAGCGATCAAAAAGCACGCTAACCACACAGAGAGCCACTGCATATGAGGTAATACTGTCAAGCGCCAATATACATGTAGTAAGGTGCAAGGTAGTCAACCCCGCAAGATTCATCTCAGAACCCAGCCCTGTGGAGGATGTTCAGGCACATGACTGTGCAACATATCAGGGCAAGGAGAATGGAACAACTGTAGTGAGTGAGAACGCACTGGCGGAAGGAGAGGTATTCTTTATAGATGGGTCAGCTTCCATAAATTCAGAAAGTGGAGAAAAACATGTGGGAGTGGCGGTCGTGCGAATGGAAGAAGGTGAGTACGAGGTCCTAATACAGCAGCGACTGCCGGCCCATTTCTCAGCACAGGCAACAGAACTGGTAACATTAATTGAAGCACTGCGTGCAGCAAAGGGGTGCGCAGTGACAATTTACACAGATTCAGCATACATGGCCACAACAGTACATGGAGGACTTGCAAGGTGGGGAAGAAGGGGGTTCAGCAGGGCAGACGGTTTGCCCGTACAACATGCAGATCTACTAAAGGAACTCATAGAAGCTTTGAAAGAACCCACCATGGTAGCAATAGTAAAATGCCAGGTCCACACCAATAATACAGACTTTGTCTCTTTGGGAAACGCGGCAGCAGACGCAGCCGCCAAAGAAGCGTCATATCTAACAAAAGAAAAAACAGGTGAAGATCGGAGAACGATTTTCCAGACGGGTACAATGCCATGCCAGTGTCTCAAATATTGGAGCTACAGGAAGGGGCAACTGAGGACGAAAAAGAATTGTGGACAAAAAGAGGGTGCAGCCAGTCCGCCACTGATTTATTATGGCGGCAAAACAACACAGGTGAAGTAGTCATGCCAACTAAGTTATTAGAAATAGCATTCCAGCAGCTACACTTCCCAGTGCACAATGCAAGACAACACATTGCTGCCGAGATACAGGAACACTGGTTCATTCCACGGTTACAGGAACAACTCTTTAAGCTAGCAATGGAATGTACAACGTGCCAGATATACAACATGCCAGATATACAACTCCGGCATGACTCTAAGAACACTAAGGGGAACAATACCCAAGCCAGTAGGACCGTTCAGAGAACTGCATATAGATTATGCAGACATGGGTGAAAGGTGCAATGGAGCAAGGGACATGATAGTGGTAGATTGCCCCTTTTCACAGTGGGTAGAAGCAGGTCCCTGTGCCCGCCCAGATGCAAAATGCGCTGCAAAGTTTCTAGTGCGGGAAGTATTCCCCCGCTGGGGAATTTGCAAACTTAATTCGCTCTGACAATGGCACACATTTGTGAACGATCTCTTCAAGGAAGTAACATCAATGCTAGGAATCAAACACACATTATGCTTGATTTATCACCCGCAAAGTAACGGTATGGTGGAAAAGATCAACGGATTACTAAAAGGGAGACTCTCAAAACTGTGTTTCACCCTTAAGAAAAACTGGTTGCACTGTCTCCCCTTGGCCTTGTTTGAGCTGAGGAATCAGCCCAGCAAAGACCATCATTTGTCACCCCATGAGATTGTGACAGGGACACGAATGCACACAGCACATTCACCTCTCCGTAGACATTCAGATGCACACAGAAGCGCTACTTTACTAGGAGAGGAATTCAACGACTACCTGACAAAACTCACTAAGGCAGCACGCATGATAGCAAAACAACTCGCACCACCATTCATAAGTGACGGGGAAAATGAAACACATACTCCAGAAAAAGAAAACCCAACGGGTGAGCTGGAACCAGGTGAGATGGTATATGTTAGGAGTTTTGTTCGTAGGTGTAATGCTCCAAGATTTCATGGCCCATACGAGGTAGTGTTTTGCACGCCCACGGCAGGGAAAGTGAAGGGCTTGAGATATTAGATACATTTGACAGACGTCCGAAAAGCCTATGACGATGTGGGACCAGTAGAAAGTGCATAGGGCCCTGTCAGGGAAAATGTGCAAGAATACGACAGTAATTGAGTAAATAAAAAAAATAATACGCACATGAGCATGCAAGGTTTACTGAATGACAACTGTTTTATAACAATGTTTATGGCAAGATGTGAAACAGTATTAAATGAAAATGACATGTCTTTCTTTCTTGTTCTCTCTCTTTCCCTCTCTTTCTCTCTTTTCCTCTTTCTCTTTCTCTCTCTCTCTCTCTCTTTCTCTCTCTCTCTCTCTCTCTTTCTCTCTCTCTCTCTCTCGATCATCATTCCAAAGTTGGAAATGCAAAAATGATTGTAACTATATGCTTAATCTGCCTTTTTATGTTTTACCATACAGAAGTAACCATGGCAACGAACAGGCCACCTGCAACAATTAGAAATAGGGACACTAGGAGTAGAAATGTTTTTGATTTACGAACATACTCATATGAATGCGGGTTGACTGTCTGTGCAATTATATTCTTCACGCTCATGTTTGGCCTAATACGCTATTGGATAATAGCATTTATCTGCATTGAGATAAATGAGGGGGGAGATAATGGAAGCAACATGGAAAATGTGAGCAAACCGTTTAAGGAGGGTAACTATTTAATATGGGATGGCTTTCAGCTGGTATGGAGGTACGGCCCACATCCAGACCAGGCAAAATGTCAGAACGATACTAACAATGAGTCAACCACCCCTCCGAAGCCCCAACACAATGCTATAAATGTTTGTGTACATGAACTAAATGACCGGCATCCATCTGTCATATCATGGCTATATGACACCACTGCTACCCTGCCCACAATGACAACCGATACTCCTAGAGAAAATCATTACACCACAGAGAGAATAAAAGAGAATACTGAAATGGCTGACAAATGTTTGACTCTGTACGAGGAGTGGGAGAAGGGGGGGGGGGCCGGGGAGAGGGAGTACCTATTGCATGCAGCCAGAAACGCGAAAACATCTCTTAAAAACAGGAGAAGGAGGGAGGTGGGTAGGAAGAGATATGACGAATACTATGGCCTGGGACTAGATCCAATAGAAGATCCCAGGCACACACACCAGTCGAATAAATAGTATGCAGACATGAGCTCCACAGCTAAACGAACAACTAATGAAAGCTGCTATGTGTGCTCCCTGATCCCCCATGCCTCAGGCACACCTAAAGTTTTAATGCCACGACAATTGCCTCTCGCAGATGCCCAGTGTCACCTCCATCTCACCCTGTGCAGAATTAAGAACACCTTCCAGGGACACACGGTATCTTTTGAAATGCTGCAGAACGAGAAAACGTGCTACTCGAGAACCAAAGGAGTGGTGTGTTTAAAAGAACCATTCTTCGTAATAAAAGGAACACTATTTTCGGAAAACAAATGGAAAGATGATATGGTAACGTGCAAGGCTGAACCACTGCGAGGGCTACCGACTGAAAAACTACAATGGATTGCAAAAACGTGTACCACAGTCGGGTCAGAACATATAGCAAAATTGACCTGGGTGAGCGCTATAGAAAAAGCATTGAAACTACAGAAAGAAATCACAAACGAACTTTGCTTCTTGGGAGAAGGGAAATCGACATGTGAAGAAACACGAACTGCAGTAAAAGCCTAATGATCCCAGATATGAAGAAAGGAACAGCAGCCTTAATGGACACTTACTGGGTCTGTGGCAAACGGGCGTACATGCACCTCCCACAATCATGGAGGGGCACGTGTTCCCTGGCGACACTGCACTCAGCTCTAATGGTAATACCGGAAAGCCACATCGGAGAAGGGGGCAGGACGATGACCCAAGCAGCAGCCAACGGCCCACCCTCTGAAGAGGCACCACTGTACGCCCTGTCAGAAGGGAACGCCGAAGGAATCGTATCCAGAAAACGGAGGTCGTCAAACTATATATCAAAGGCCTCCTCAGAACTTTTGGCACAGATCCCAGACAGGTACAGGCTATTCAGCTCAGCGGAAACCTTCTTCGCCTCCCTCATCCCAAGCATTCAGGCCCGGGCAAATCCAAAGTGGCTACAGATTACACGGTGGGAGCTTATACAATTGGCCAATGACACTGAAGAAGGGTTCAACGGGATCAAGGTGGAGCTAAGGGCTCTAAGACTAATGACAATGCAAAACAGGTATGTCTTAGACCTGTTGACGGCGATGGATGGAGGTGTTTGCCGAAAAATCAGAAGTGCCTGTTGCACTTTCGTACCTTCTGAAGATGCTGATAATGGGACACTATCACACGTCATCGCTGCAGTGCACAACCTAGGGGAACGCATGAAGAAAGAAGGTGGTGCAGAATCAAGCACATGGTTCGACAACATTTTTTCATGGGTACCATCCTGGATGGGGTTCTCAGTGAAACTACTAATGCCCCTCATCGTATTTTTGCTTTTGATTTTTTGTGTGTGCCAGTTGGGTCTTCGATGCTGCGCAAACGCAGTCCCAAATGGTGGGAGCTTATCCTATTGGCCAATGACACTGAAGAAGGGTTCAACGTGATCAAGGTGGAGCTAAGGGCTCTAAAACTAATGACAATGCAAAACAGGTATGTCTTAGACCTGTTGACGGCGATGGATGGAGGTGTTTGCCGAAAAATCGGAAGTGCCTGTTGCACTTTTGTACCTTCTGAAGATGCTGATAATGGGACACTATCACACGTCATAGCTGCAATGCACAACCTAGGGGAACGCATGAAGAAAGAAGGTGGTGCAGAATCAAGCACATGGTTCGACAACATTTTTTCATGGGTACCATCCTGGATGGGGCTCGCAGTGAAACTACTAATGCCCCTCATCGTATTTTTGCTTTTGATTTTTTGTGTGTGCCAGTTGGGTCTTCGATGCTGCGCAAACGCAGTCCCAAATGGAACGATGATGATGGTGACGATGGGCAACGCCAGAGGAGGGGCACGAATGCAACAAGAAGCACACGTACAAACTGGTGAGAATTCAGAGCCCAAGTTTAGAATGGAACCTACATATTATGACGGGGATATAGTGCATAGGTTATATCATACCACAATAAAGGAGCCCCTTGAACTAGAATGGTACACGGAGGTATGGGTGGACCTGGAGACCTGGAGGGAGACGGGGGATGTATATTTATGATCTGCACACCAGATGAGTATGCTAGAAGGGGAGAAAGCCTCCGGGGGGCTTGCAGAGCGTGGATGCCGATAAAAGGAATACCAGCCTGGGAAGAGGCAGTGCTAGCTGAGAAGGAGCGCGAGCAGCTGGGGGAGCTAAGGTATTCGTTACTTAAGTAACGAAAGGGGGGAAATGTAGGGGTGAATAGGTCAATAGGACCCCTCTCCCACTGCATCTCCCACCCTGGTGAAGACTCATGACTCGTCCGCAGCCCACCTGCCCCCGGGCCCAGGCGGCAGGGCGGCTGCAGACTGACAAGTAAGGCTGCACCGCCACGTTATGTGGCAGAGCACAGACGCCATCTTGTACTAAGCCAACTCCATTTTGCTAGAAACGCTCAGATCTGACCCAGGCAGAGCCAACGTGCACACTGAAAGCTGCAGCTTGACCCCCTCTCGACCGCGCTCACAAAGGCCCACGCTTCCCCCAGCCCCAAAACATGGCAGATCTGCTGAGGACTCGTTCTCATGAGCCCCCAGATACGAACAAACAACAAAATAAAACACTGTAGCTGTTAACCTTCCGCAGTACATCATTGCCCCAGCCATGAACGGGAACATTAGGAAGTAACTGAAACCAGCCCAAAACCTGCAGGCCCTGACCCTGTACCAAGCCCCCAGCGTTAGACTGTGTGGCGCCTTACACCCCTACCTACCCCGAAAACTCTTGCAATGTGTAGAAACCATTTATGTAATATATGTCATGTTGTCTAACGTTCGCTGCTAATTTGAAGAAGAATGGGTAAAGAGTAATATGCAACCAATATTGTTTATAATGTAGAGATGTATGAAGACTGGCTAGCTGATGACAATATGCAATAACATGTGTTGCCCTCTTTATACATACACCTGCCTAACACTACCTCATGTTTGTATGTCAAATATAAATGTGAATTGTTGTGATAAAGGGTATGGCCCCCAGTTAATATCCCTTCTAATGCAAATGCATACGAGTCCTCTTAGAGACCCCGCGTGTTGTTCGCCCCTCACCCACGGGACAGTATACCGCCTTGTGCAGGATGCCGCGCACAGAGCTGCAAGGCCATCTCCCCCTCCTCCCGCCCAGGCCCTCCAGAGGTAGCTGGTGTTCAAACAGCACAGCCTCGCCTCCCCCCCCCGACCCTGCTGGACCCATTTCAAGCAGCCGCCTCCCCCATGTCAGAGGCCGCCACAGCCTGACTCCATGACTTACAAGCTACCTGGTCCTAAATCCCACCGTCTCTCAGGCACTAGTCACATGCCCCCCACGGGCCAGTGGTATCTCCGTCAACCCCAAGTTAATGGCCCTAAAAAGGGGGGCGCCCACATGTGTACCAACAGATCGTAATACCATCCCTCACCTAATCTACCAAGACAGGGTGGTCAAGTGATCCCTCCCATGCCCCTGACTATGCACATGAGACCAGATTGTTTGAACCTAAGGTATCCTCCAAACTGATGTATTGGGACTCTTCAGATCACATATCAATTTTCCTGTCTGCACATTGATCTAAGGTCAGCGCTTACAAGAGTTGCAAACCAACGGAAACATAAAGTGTGACGAATGGGTGTAAAGGTGTGGCCAAAAGGGCAAATGTTAGTTTAGTTATCAATCATCGTTACAAGGCATGTCCGGCCCGGCACTCCACCCCGATGAGCCCAGCTGACCTTCCAACCCCACGTGGCGCAGCACCAACATCAGCCAATCCTGGAGGAGCAGTTACCTATTGTGTATACCCCCTAGACATCACCACCCAATCCCCACGATTATGTGTCCCCTATAGCTTGTGTCACCCATGACGTGTTCTGGAAATAAGTAGGCCTGTCTTTGCTACTGTCAGACAGAGAGCTCTCTGAGTTTTCAGCGTCCTTTGCATGCCCTATATTGATCTATATAAACCTCTTTTGACCTCACCCGCACTTGGTCCTGGTCTCATTCCCCTTCTGGGGTGTGTCCTTTATTGCCTCTCACTAAGGGGGTGCGTTTCTGGGGATGCTTACATTCAGAGGCTTACTAATATTGGTGCTAGTGCCTGCAGTGAGATATAAGTGTGTGATTTTACGTGCAGGAGTTTGTGCATATAATTTAATTTTAAGATGGATTTGCCTGTTTCTATGGCCTCTTTGGCCCCTTGTTTTACCCTCAGCACTGCATAGTTTTCAGTCCTCTCCTTATCAAAATCCATTTCCTCATGTACATTAGTATATGGTCTATAAGGACTGTTTGCTCAAGACGTACATTGCTTATATTACCACTTTGCTGTAGAGGATCTGCACAAGCTTCTCCTAAGTGGTAATATGTGTTTATTTCACCTTGTAACTGGGGGTAGACAGATAAGTGCCCCCGATAGAGCTCTATTCGAGATCATATTTTGGGCCGGTGTGACATCAGATTCAACAGCTTCCCTAGACTCGTAGTTTGCCATTCTGCTCCGTAAGTCGTATTAATTCTGCTGCTATACCAATACCAATACCAATGGTTTGCTGCAAAAGCAGCCAAGCAAGAAACAATTGAAAGTTACTAAAGGTAAATTTGATAGCTCACCCGGCCTATCTGGGCCTTAAACTGCACTCTTCGCTGCAGTCTGCGCAGCGCACCCCTCCTGCTGGGCAGGCCTGTAAGGACGTGTGTCAGAATCAAAATGCTACCACGAGAAACAACAGACAAAGTAAGTCACCAGCACTGCAGCCTCAAACTGCAGTCCTTTCTGCACACCGCATGCTCAGCGTGAGCCTGGCATTCTTGTAGGGAAGTGACTCAGAATCAAAATGCTACCACGAGAAACAGTAGACAAAGTAAGTCTCCATCAAAGCAGTCTCAAACTGCACTCTTCACTGCACTCCTTAAAATAGAACATTCAATAATGTAAACAAACTTTAATTTTCATTTGCTTCTTTAATGTAAGTTAAAGCATTTCTTAAATGAGGAAAGAGACACTTACCATTCCCAGAGCGGGATGAAGACATATGTTGAAGGCAATAACAAACCATGGCCACCCCTCTATACGTGCACCCAATTTTCAAAATAATAGTAATTCCTATTATCTAACAGCAGAATTTCCAAACAGGTTAACTGATTATTATAACAACCAACTCTTTTTATTTCCTTCAAATGCACAAAAAGCACAATCTGTGAATATGCAAATGACGGTCACAACATTGAATACAACACAACACAAGCATTCCAGTATACATATATTATTCGTTTTCAAACTGACAATTGACTTTATTGCATCTCTCAGGAGATGCATCAGGCCGCATTGACCATCCCTAAAAGGAATGCGTCAAGCAGCACATGGCGTCGACAAGAGAAAGGAGGTTAAAATAACCCAATGGCAGTTTATTGGAACGCAGAACACGCATGAAGGCACCTGGCAATTCAATTCTGTGGTTGATAAAGAATGGTTTAGCGCCAGGGAGCAAAGGGAACACCTTTTCTGGGCAAAACTAATATTGATCAGTACATTAAGATCCGTACTTCTAGGTTTGAGTGTGTAAACAAGATTCAGCTAGACTTAAGAGACTTGAAACAGTATTACAAGGAAACATGTTGCCCTGCAGACTTTTGCCAACTTTCCAGGTTTGCCAATGTTCCTCAATAAAACAATAAATTGAAAGGTGAACGTTCAGTACATGAAATACAACCATGTTTAGAAACCTGAACATGGAACTCATTAAACTTTAACGACAGTAATGTGTCCCACACGTATTGTCATATGAACGCATTAAAAAAAATGTATTTTAATTATTTTGCTGTCGTTTTTGCTGGCTCCCATTGTGCATTATGAGATGGACAGGGGTGATATTCATCATAGGCAATGCTCCTTGGCAAACATTACATATTTTAAGTAGAAAAAGAAGGTCAGGCGCACACTCTAGTTCCCAGTCATTTAACCCTGATGCAAGTAATAACAGGGTTAAATCCCAACAATGTTAAAAAATTACCAGGGTTAAATCCTAACTACTGCAGTTCAAATGCACAATAGTTCTACTCCTCCAAGTACTTTCAAGTCTCAAACTCTCTTCAGGGAGGCTGTTCTCCTTTTCAGGTGTTGCTAATTACTTTTTCAATGTCAGTCTCAAGGGATTCTGGTTACTGTAGTGATGGCACAATTGTTTCATTCAGGAGACCAGGAACCAACTCCCCTCCAAACACACACATCTTACCCAAAATTGGGGGAGGAGGGAAAACCATGACTATGGCTCTCCAAAGACAAACTCACTTAAACATGTGATATTTATTGTATAGCCATTTATTTATAAAATTCTGAGGTATAAAATGTGCATTGGTATCTCAGAACAATGTATGAGACAGTCACGTTAAACTTTGGGGAAACAATTAAGTTTTATTTAACCATTTATGTGGCTGCTGCTCTCAATGCCACGCCTGCAACATGTATTTAGGAAGAACTTGCTAGTTCAAAATAAACGTTGGCTGATTAAAGAGGCATGTTTCTAAGTGTGTGTGTGTGCCTGTGTGCAAGAACGTGCTTATAGCGTGCAGGCAACTGTTCTCTAGTCACAAATTATAGAGGAAGTCTACATGAGGCCGTCACCACTGTGAGCTCAATACAACCTGATGCAACCTGATACAATTACCACAGCAAAAGAAACTATAGGATCCTACAAGGAGAGACAGCCACACAGGAACCCTCAAGGAAAGTCCTAATTGCAGACCACCCCAGATCTCCACAAGGAGGCTTTCACTGTTGTGAACCTAATACAACTAACCACTCAAATTGAGTCCCTGACTGCCAAAGTAAGTCACCAAACTGCTACGGTTATTCCCCTGATAGAGAGGCAAGCCCCTGACTTCCAGGGTTAGTTGCTGCCAGCCAGGGCCAACTCATAGTCGCTAGAACACCCACTACCCCTGGGGTACCCCGCAGGAAAAGCTTGACCCTGTGATAGTCTCATCCTGGGATAGAGCCACCCTCAGGATAGACCCCATCACAAAAAGCCCTGCACCAGGAAAGACCCATGCACAAGGAACAACCAAAAAAAACCAAACAAAGTGGAACAAATTCAGAACTCCACACTGAGGAACCAACGCAAACCAAGTGATAACACATCCACACACTCAATGAAAATAGGTCCACTCACCAGAACAAGACCAAAATCGCTCTAGCTAACATCCTAACTGTCAACCTACCAACCAAGCGAACATTCATCTATACTCAAGAACCATGAGCACATTAACAGTATAACCGGAAACCTGGGGGAAAGATCGGAAACATACAGATTTAAACCAGAAGGAAACAACATCAACATGCCATTCATCAAAAATAATTGGATGAAAAAAAGGTACCATCGGCATTGGCGGGAAGACGACCACAAAGAAGGCACCAATCCAATAAGAAACCTGGCTGAACTACCCAAGAAACAATGTAAAGAAACCTGAAAAAAAGACCAACTCCAACACAACTACCAAAATATACTGCCTTAGATCAAACAAACCAGAAGAAACAGAAAGATACACTGCAATGTAGTCAACACCATATAAAAATCCAAGCCCACAGCAGAAATATTCGACCTGATGTACACTGGAGGGATACACAAGCTATTCCTCACAGAAACCTGATGCACAACTTCCTACACATCAGCTTTAAACTCAACAGTCAAGAGTGAAGGAAAAAAGAGGAGGAGGGCTTGCGGTTGCATGCAAGGACCAGCTAAAAATAAAAACACCACCACCAATAAACATCGCAAACTGTGTATCACTCATCCTACACCGACCTATGACTCAACCTTCTTAGCCACCATCATGGTCGCCATCACCAAAATGGCCATTAAACATGATCACCTGATTATTCTTGGGGACTTCAACATCTGGTTTGAAGAAAAGAACATCAACTCTCTAAAAGAACAATTATAACTCACCCAAAAGACTAACTAAACAACTAGCGACAATACATCCACAACAACTGATGAAAGGAGTGACACAAACAGCATGCCAAACACTAGATACAATCTTCTGCAACAAAAACCTGGTCACAACTGCACCTTCAATGCAAATCCTCGGGACCGTCCACCTCATTATACTGTTTGTAATCCAACCAGCAAGGAAATCTGACAACCTCCCAAAAACTCTCCAATTCTGAAAAGAAACTCGAGAGCCATTAACAGTGTCAACCTAAACGCGAGACTGGAAGCCGCAAAACCAATAATCACCATCCTAGACTCAACCAGCATAGATTAAAGAAGACGCACAATCCAAAAATGGATCACTAAAACACTATATCACATCGGACCAAAAAAAACTTTCACCCCCTCACTGAGGAATATTATTGCAAGGTGGTTCACGCCACATCCCAAAGCACTAAAAAAACAACAGGAAACTAAAATAAGAATGGAGGAAAAACTATGACCAACACAAAAAAACACATACCAGAGACAGATTAGATTATACAAAGTAGAACTACTCAAAGCAAAAAAGGTATACTAGAACGAACGGATCACAAAATAATAATGTTCAATATCATAAATGAAATGACAGGCCCATCCACATGCAATAATGCACCAATCCCTATGCAAAAACGACCTTGCAGACCATTTCGAAAATAAAATCGACACCAAATTCAAATAAAGCAAACTAAAAAGCACCATTGACCACCTCAACCAGCCAACACCAGAACCACCGACTAGACTAAACCAGCTCCCACCGATCCTGTCAGATAAATTCAACAGCTGGTGAGCAAAAGCAACAGAGCAGTCTCTCCAGCAGACCCATGCCCACCGGACGTCTACACAATTATCCTCACCCAAAGAACACCAGCAGAATATTATTGCAATCTCTTCAACCACTCACTATCAACATGAAGTGTGCCATGAGCTTTCAAAACAGACTACATCAAGCCACTCCTCAAAGATACTTCATTATAACGGAAGGAAAACAACCAGCTGTTAGATTAGGCACAAGTAGGTTTTAGACCCATGAGAGGAACGTAAAGTGTACAACTATTTATATGGCATTATCTAAAGACCAACATAGACGCCAACAGCAACTCAGCACTAATACTACTCGATCTCTCAGCAGCCTTAGACACAGTCAACCACAATACAACCACAATACACTCATCAAAAGACAAGAAGATATTGGGATCGGCAACACAGCTCTACTCTGGTTAAAATCTTTCTTTGCAGAAAGAACATAAACAACCTGGACAGCGACATTCAAGTCAACTTCTTGCAAAACTACATGTGGAGTCCCACAGGGCTCATAGCTATCCCCATTATTCTTTAGCATCTACATCACCTTCCTGATCAACCTCATCAAAAAACATGGCCTCACCGGCTAAAACTATGCAGATGAAACTCAAATCATCGATAAAATCAACACTAGCAAATAACAGAACCCAAAACTCACTGACTGCCTCTCTGAACTAAACCAGTGGATGAGCACCAACAGCCTTAAACTAAACACAGACAAAATGGAAACCATCATCACACTCAGTGACCCCTTGAACAACAATCACATACAATGGTCCACCAAGCCAGGAAACCTGCCAGAACCATACAAAGTGGTAAAAAAACTAAGAATCCTAATGGATAATGAACTAACACTAGAACTACAAGTCAAGAGCGGACGACACAATGGCGGGTCTGCTCCCGGTGGCACTTCCCTCAGTTTCCTCGTCTCCCGGCTCTCTGGGCACGGCCATATTTTCTGATCTTCACATGCACGAACGTCCATGTTCGATGCTCCCAGCATGCACAGTACTTCTGACCCTGCGACAGCACTCCAAGCCTTGGTTTCATCCCAGAGGTATATTCGGGACCCTGGGCTGCATGCACACTGTGTCTCAATGTAGTTTTCTTCCTGACTGTGTTACTCACTCTCTATTTTACACTTGTCCCTAGATAGCCCCTGCCTTGGCTATGCCCTTCCTTCCTCTCTTCTTGCGTGACCCACTTGCTGCTTCCCAACCCCTGCTGGTCATCTTGGCCTGGGTTCCCTTGTTCTGTTTCCTATACCTCCCCTCATTAGTTCTGCACAGTCCTTTTCTGGTTATTGCCTCTGCCTCGTGCCTCTGCCTGGTAACTAATATCCATACCTGCCTGCCATCCTTCAGCTGGATGCTACACTCTACAGCTACTGCTACAACAACAGGACATTCTGCTTGGCTTCCCTGCCAGTGCTAGCACTTTTCCAGCATCATGATAATCAGGGAAGCGCCATCCTGTGGCGTTGGGAGCTGGTCTAGTACCAGCCTGTACAAAACAGGAAAGTGTTGGGTTGGTACAGCGCACTGCTAAGCATCGTCCCATCTACAAGAAGACATACTGGGTACCTCATCTCCTCCATCTCCAAGAAGGTCAGGTACCCAGCGCCCACAGGATGCCTTGTTTAACAAACATGGAATCATTGGAGGGGGCAAATCTGGTGGCAGCAGCCATGGTGAGTCCGGGTCCACATGCATGTGTTACAGTTGCTGCACTTTTAATTGGGCCTAGTTAGATCTTGTGATCAGGCTGGTGGTCTTGCACAAGGCACACATGTGCCTGTCCCAGCCCTGGTCACTGTCACCATGTGAATGACTGTCAGTTTGCCACAGAGGAAGCAATCAGACTTAGACAGTAGTGCACCAGGAACATGTTTGTTGTGTTCCACAATGTTCTTGATGGACTCCATAATGTGGATGCTGAATACGGCTTGGGTCCGAACTTGCCATGCAGGCAAGACGGCTGATGCTGCCTCCCTTCTCCCTCTCCTGCACCAGCAGGTTCTGGTCCAAAACTGGATGGAGGAAAGTTGGCTGTGACTCTTGTTGGTGGATCACTCAGCTCAAGCATCAATGGAGAATACAGCTACCTGTAATTTGAATGTGTAATTTGTAGGATGCATGGATAATCATCACTTTAATCTCACCTTGAAGATCCGGGTTCCTCCTGTGGCTATGCTGGATTTGAGGGGCACTTTCACATCAATTGCCCCAAGGCCCTCCCCAGGGTGCAACTGGGGCTGTCACAGGGTCCCCATTACCTTTGTACCCCTAAGCTCAGAGCCCGATCAGCACTGTCACTGGATCCCTGGCCTCCCAGTTTCACACCTCATGGGCTCAGGTGAGGCATGCCTACAGCATGCACCTGGTGGAGATAGGCTGAACCCCCAGCGCACATTACCCTACCCAAGTGTAGCCGGCTGTGCCTCATGTTGCTGTCTGTGGTGTTCCACAGATTCCGGCATGGGACTGGTGTGGGGCGCAGGCCTCGCAACCACGCCCATCAGGCTAGCTCTCCCCAGATGATGTTTCTTGGAGATCAGGACAGCACACACTTGACAGCGCAAGTGGTACCATGCTGGGGCAACATCCCAACAGGGCCGGGCTTCAGCCCAACCACCCCAATATGTCCCCAGAACAGATGTGGGGAGACGTTGAATGTGACCATCTCACTAGTCAGGGATTAAGTAACTGAACAGGGTTCCCTCACTAACAGCACATGGAGAGAGAAGAGACGAGCACTGCATACATATCCAGCAGTAGGAAATGTGGTGTACAGTATATCGACTCCCCAACATCACTCAGAGGACCCAAGTCCTCTGGTCAGGGAACACCACATGGATGGTGTTAGGCTGGTGGCATGAACTGGCATGGAGGGATCAGGTAAACTCTGGTTTGGGTACTTGGGAATGCAAAACCAAGTGTGTGGTCGACTCCATCTGAGGATGAGTATCGTTGTGCAGCAAATATCCAATAGGTACTGTGAGTGACAGATGAACTTTGATGAGTGCGTTGAAGAGGGCATGATTCCATCTAGGGTTCAACATGTGGGGAGTTTACACAGTGGGCAGTCTGGTCACCCGACACAGTGGATCCCCTTGCAGGACCTCCACCCAGGTATAACAAGCCACCACAGGGCAAATTACCTCCATTATGGTGCACCTTAACGTGCTCCAGGTTGGCTGAGAAAGGCCTAGGGGCAGGTGGTTATTGACCCTGGCCTCCAGTTTTGACATGTCTGTGTGGCCAAGGGTGATTGACCACAAGCACACAATCCCGCGGAAACGATACCAGCATCTTTGAGGGGTCACCAGGGCATAGACAGGGGAAAGAGGCCCCGGCTCCCACTCCGACAGTCAACTGCGGTAGAGTGTCCTCACTGTAACCCAACCACATAGCACCACCAGGCGGGGAGGACCACAAAGGGTGTCAGGGCTCTGCAGTGATGACGGTTACCCACCCTACTCATCTGGTAACACAGACCAGCATGTAAAAGTTGTTGAGCCACACTACCTGTGGCAGTATGTAGGTGTCAGCATATACCAGCTGAAGTGTGATCCCATTGCACCGGTCATGCCACGTGTAGCTCTCATCTCTCTTCTCTGCCTTTGCCCCCCTTCTCCCCTGTTGATCTGTTTCTTCTCATGGCATTGTGCACCTGGCCACCCTCTGTTCCTTCGGGCCCAGGTATCTGCTCACCCTGCCACCCTCCTGCACTGCCTCCAGGCCAGCATCTGCACTACGGGTTTCTGTATCTGTACCCATACAGTCCCCCTCCCATGTTTCTTCTGCACTTATCAGATATATGTTTCTGACTAACTTTCACCTGCCACTTGCTGGCTGCACTACCATGGTTTAAAGCCCTTATTTATTCTATTTAATATTTATTTATGTTTTTCTCTCCTCTGCTTCGCACGTTCCACTCCCCCCCACCCTGCACTTTTCCCCCATTTTCCTTTCCCTTGCACTTGTGCTTTCTTAAATGTCACTGGGCCTAGTCAGATCGATGTTTTCTGTTTTTTTTACTTCCCTTGTTCCCCTCCCTTTCTGCTTGGTCACGCTCTGAAACACTTGTGTACGAGCGCGATATAAATAAAATATCATTTAATTTCATCCACTCGTTGTGGAGGTGTTGCATGAGAGAGTATGACTGGACCCGAGACATGGTGCACTATGCCTGGCCAGGGTCATGGCAGAGGGTACTGTGGTAGTGGTCCATAGCTGTGTGTTGTGGGTCCACCCTTGGGGTGGGACCTGTATGAATGGAGTGAGGAGACAATATGCATTCTGTGTTGTGAGTGTCTGGTTTTGGTTGTGTGACACAATGCCTGATCCAGCACTGACTGACACTGGAATGAATGCAGTATAGTGCTCTGAAAGGCTGGGTGCTTACTCCAATCCATATTCTGTGTTTGGGTGTCTGGTATTGGATGACTGGCATGAATGCCTGTGAGCCTGATGTACTTGTGTGTGATTGGCTGACTGAGCCTGGCTCAGCCTGAGTGAATTGGGAAAAAATGTTCATAAATAGGGACCCCTAGCTCATCAATTTGTTCTGTTATGAACCTGAAGCTTGTATCCTGGGTCCAGTCGGAGGAAGGAGTCTGCACCTGCATTTCTTCAAGGAATCTGAAGATGGCTGAGCTGACCCAAGGACAGAATCAAGAGAGGACCTGGATAGGCAATCTCTTCCCAAGCTACGTGGGGTCATCGAGCACCTGCAGCTTTTCTTCTGAAGTACCCTGGAAGCCAGTTCTGTGTGTCTGCCATCTGGAGAAGGGGTCTTTGTGAATCCAGAAGAGGAGTGCCTGGACATCTTGATCTGAAGAAGTCAAATTGGTTCACCTATGGTTTGTGACCACTGGAAGCCACATTGCCAGAAGAGGGGGTACCCAGGCATAGTGCTGCTTGACACCCAGAGCAGCAAAAGTTCCATTTGATTGAAGAATACTTCAAGATAATCTCTGCCACAACATTCAACCACTTTTCCATGCCGGAGAAGGTCCAGGGTCTCACTGTGTGCAGAGGAGTGTCCACTGCTGGGTTTTCCACCACCAGAATATGATGAAGACGTTCCAAGGGTCCGGACTTGGTGAGTGTCTGCAGTTAGTCCAAAATCCGACAACTACTTCTGGCACTGCATCCGTCAGCACTGAGAGACATCCAAGGTACACAAGGGTCTTACCTTCTTCAGCCAGGCCTTGTCGGGGTCCACAGCAAGTTTCACCTGCGTGGGACATCACTTCCAGAGGATTGGCACGCCAATATATAACACCGCAAATACTGAATATGCTGCCTTTCTGACACTACTTGGTTCCTTCTTTTCTATTGACCTAGATGTCCTTCTTCCAAAGAGACTCCATCCTCAAGGGGTGCCTCCAGAACTCCACCACTTCGCCTGCCAGGGCACCACAAACCTACTGTGACAAGGAAGAACATTTTCTAGCGTCAGGAACCATTGAGGGGTTCTAGATTCGTCATGGATCATATTCCCCTGTGGCATCTCAGGTATGTTCCTTGTAATTTTGTAAGGAACTTGGGGCTGGTCCCCCTAAGTTACTTGGGGGAACCCAGACGTGGACCTCTTGCTCACTGTGCTCAGAGAGGCACAGCTCCACCTCACTGATGAGGCCCAACAAGGCTGAAACACATGTCTGGCGTTGATTTTGGTACTTTTGTTCAAAGGAGGTTTACCTGGCATTTCGGTGCTGGACTGCCCTTGTGGGCGGGACAAAGACTGATATGCATATGGATATTCATCCTTTCTGAAAAGTACAGTGAGCAAAAAGCAATGGCTGCGGATCTCAAAGTGGAAAAAAACACAGGACAGGTTATCATGTGATGTTCTTTCTAGAGAGGGGCGCCTGCTACTTTTTTGTATTTTTTCAGGGAACTTGGGGTTGGTCACCCTTAGTTACCTGGGGGAACCCAGACGTGGACCCCTTGATCACTATGCTCAGAGAGGCACAGCTCCACTTCACTGATGAGGCCCAACAAGGCTGAAACACGCATCTCGGGTTGCTGTTGGTTCTCTTGTTCAAAGTAGGTTTGCCTGGCATTTCGGTGCTAGACTTCCCTTGTGGGCAGGACAAAGACTGATATGCATTTGGATATTCCTCCTTTGAGAAAAGTACAGTGAGCAAAATACCGATGGCTGCAGACTCTCAACAAGGGAAAAAAACCACAGAACCGGTTATCATGGCATGTTCTTTCTAGAGAGGGGTGACTGCTACCTTTTTTGTACTTAAGAACCAGCCTCTATCTCCTCCTGAGAGACTCAGCCTTGGTTGCTCACCACATTTACCAATTGAGAGCCTTGACTGGGGTGCTCTGTGACCCTGACCCAATCATATAGAGGCCAGAAGTACAGATACTCCACTCCAGTCTTTACACAAGGACACAGGGTTGTGGAATGCCTCAGCAGTCTAGGCTGGTTTCAGCACCTACATATAAGTGAATTTATACATGACTTAAGAGAGCTGGAGCATACTCTCAAGGGAAAAAGCTGATTTGAGATGAGCATCTTTCTTGAACTGATGTAGCACTTTTCTCGGTTTGTATGCCTCTTTATATGTATATGTTATTATAAGCTGTATTGTTGTGGAGAAATGGAGTAGCCACTCCACCTGTAGATCAGGATGCAACACGCTTAGAGTGGTCAGAGCAGTTCTCATAAGTGTTTGTTCCTGCTTACATAATGTGCTGTGCCTTTCTATGTGTGTTGTTCTGTGTATTGCTGGATGTTTGAGTGCACCATTGTTGGTGGTGAGCATGTGAAAGTGTTAACAGATTTCATTGATTGTACTGTGCGCTTTTGTGTGAGCGACAAGGATACTGTTGTTTCCACTTGCTATGAGTGGTTTTTGCACTTGATTTGATGACTATGGACACACATATTTTACCTCTCCCAGACAAACATTCCCAAGTTGTTGCTATGGGCCACGTGGATTAGCAGTGATTGTTATGATATGATATGTCATTTATAATGCACCTGCACACAAGTGTTTCTAGGCACAAGACAAGGGGGAAGACAGAGGGAGGACAAGTCAAACCATCTGATTAGGCCTTGTGTCATTCAGATCGTGCAAGTGTGATGACGTAAAGCGCAGGGGAAAGCAGTGTGGGATGTGCCGAGGGAGAGGAAAGAAGGAAGTGAAATCAAGGCAGCATTGTTCTAAGTGCAGCCAGGGCAGCGTGGCTCAGGGTAATTGCAAGGAGGCAGAGGAATGTGGGGGTACAGTTACAGCCCCTAAGTGCGTGGTAGGCAGTGCAGGGGAGACTGATCATAGAGGAACCTGGTACCCAGTAAGATTCTGAGGGTAGCCAAGCAGCTGGTCGGTGCAGCAGACAGGTGGGTCAGCAGGGGAGAGGGAGAGAGAAAGCAGATCAGAAAATGAAGGTCTTCAGCTACTTCCGGAACTTTAGGTGGTCCGGATCAAGTTTGAGAGGAGCAGAGAGGCCATTCCAGAGGGAGGCACCTGCTGAGGAGAGAGATCTACCCTCCACTCTCTGCCTGAAGAAATGTCCGACCCTCAGAGAGTTTGAGATAGCTGAGCAAAGGGTTAGAAAAGGAAGGTATTTTGGAAGATTGAGTAGGATGTAGTGCAGGGTCTGGCCCCAGAAACCCCTGTGGACGATGCACAGGGTCTTGAACTTGATCCTTGCAGCCATCGTAAGCCAGAGGAGAGATTTCAGGGCTGAAGAGATACATTCCCTGGGCTTGAGGCCAAGGACAAGTCTCGCAGTCCTGTTCTGGATAAGAGGGCGGAGAGTATTGTATTGTATTGCGTTGTGTTTGGTTATTTATATAGCGCTCTTTCCCCACTTGTGTGGCCTCAATGTGCTTTTTTCTCGGTTGGAATGGCCTTGGTGACCGTAGTCAATGTGTTGGGAAATTCTGGGGAGTTTAGCTTAGGAGATGCATTTGTGCATGTTGCTGGTCTAGGACTTGGGTGGCTGGCAAGGCTCGATTAATCAGCCCTGAGAGAGGTCAGGCACATGGGTGGGCGCTGTTGAAGGTTTGCGATAGATTGCTATTTTTTTTGTTGGTTTGTACAAACTTTTAAAAAAGTAGACAGACATCTATGAATTAGAATAATACATTTCTGTATTTACCTATTTCGATCTCTTCATCATGTAGTCACATCCTTCTCTAAAATACAGTAAAAAGCATATAAAATGTATCGTACAAAGGAAGGGACACAAGCCCACTCTTTAACTGGGCTTTAAGTTTGTTTTTTCAACGTCCAAGCCCTCCTTTATGACACGGAGAAAGGCAACCAAAGCATATAGCACAGATCTGTTATATCCATCAAACAAGGCTCTCCACCAGTCGTCAGCAGACAGTGTTTGATGTTTGCTAGTTACTGTGCAAAAGATGTTTGTTCTTTGTTGTTCAAACCCAGCACACGACATTGTCAAGTGTTTTAGAGTCTCATTATTTGTTCTGCAGAAGCAACATGTCAGGTCCAAATCGGCACACTGGGACCAAAAACCTAGACGCTCCTTAGTAGCCAGTGCATTAAGCCTGAAGTGTATGTATAAAGCTCTCGTATGTTGATCTGGAAAGCAGGTTAAGTAATCTTGTAGCTGACCATGTGCTCTGGCTTCTCCAGGGGCCTCTTTCATCGTTTTTGATTCAGACCTTAAATTGCATGTGTTGATCCAGTCTGTTCTCCACAACTTTTTCTTGGCCGAGTCTGGGTTTTCAATTAGGGTCTGTACTGTGATATCATATGTTTCTAATACCTCGAGATATAGCGCATTCCATTGAGGAAGAATGGTGTGTGCTTTTTCTGTGTCAGGTTTGTGTAGTATACGAATTTGAGGCAGCGGATCCGGTTGCATCGTTTTACATTACCTTCTCCATCATACTAGTTGTACAAACACTTAGCTTGGCCACCAAAGCTAACACTTTGAGCCTCTGCGCCACCTCCTATAACCCATCTCACCTACCCCATCATGCTCGACACACAACAACCTAATACAGGATTTAAAATGAACCAGTATCAAGAAAGTACCACCTTACAAAGGCCATGTAATACTGCAGACAGAAACCTAAGATTACGCATTCGCCTGTCCAAACTGCATGAGCTACCAGCTAAGAAAATTGAACAACTAAATCTCCTAAAAAAACAGTTTCCCTTGAAGGTAACTGCAGAACCCACCAGGAAATATTCCAATCCCAAAAGACCCATACTAAATGGCACCAAGCAGACCGCCAAAGATAGACATAATACTACCTGCCCTAACCTAGAAAGCCACAAACCTTATCTCAAAGGAGCGATTATAAACGCTAGGTCTCTAGTCGCACACGCAACAGAGATATCAGATATCATTCTTACAGACAACCTTGACTTCCTGGCCATCTCAGAATCCTGGCTACGTGACGCGGCAGGCCCTGCCCTATCATTAGCAGTTCCGGACAACTACACAATTCTACGAGCTGACAGACACACCTCCCGAGGTGGAGGCCTAGCAATTATAGCTAAGATCAGCCTAGACATGAGAATTATCACAACCACTACTATGAAATCCTGTGAATGCCTCACGGTCAAAATAGCTATCACTAACTTCCAAACACTAAACATCATTCTTATCTACAGACCACCAGGTCCTATTAGAACCTTTGCTGAGGACATTTCTACATCCCTGTCCAATAACCTAAAAAATACATCCCAAACAATAGTGCTAGGTGACTTTAATTTAGGCTATAATGGCACTAAGGATATCCAATCTACGGCGATTGCCCTGACTCTGAAAGAGCTGGGATTCTCCCAGAAAGTTAATTTACCCACCCACAATAAAGGTTGAATCCTTGATTGGATAGCGGAACACAACTGCGAAGTAAATATCACGGCTTCTGTACCTCAGATTTGGACTGACCACCACCTGCTATCATTCACAGTGACGACTAACCCTGCAACTACCCAGTCCTCACTTGCCCCACCTTTGCCCACAAGGAACAAAAAACTCATGACAGCAGAAAAATTGATGCCCATCATAATACCTAAACTGAACTCATTCCCAGACATTATGGATCCTAATGTGTTAGTTGAACAGTATAATGAAGCTATGAACTCAGCCCTCGACCACATAGCTCCGCTCAAATTAAGGAATAGCAAACCGAAAAAGCATCTCGACTCATGGTTCACTCCTCATCTAAAAAATCTTAGGCTGATTAAAAGAAAACTTGAAACCACTTGGAGACTCTCCCCATCAGTCGAAAATAAACTTAACCTCTCCAAAGCCTCCTCCCAATACAAGAAAGAAATACTATTAGCCAAACAGGAAACTTATAATACCAGAATATCTCAATCCAAATCTAGTGTCAGAGAATTGTTCAGCATTCTGAAAGAATTGGAAACCCCTATTGTGCCTCAAGAAAACTGCACCAAGGACAAAAAATGGTGCTCTAGTATACAACTTGCTTTAACAAATAAAGTAGCTAATTTACAAACTAAAATTGCTCTCAAGAAAGCATCTCTAACGCCTCACATCCCTCAGAGCTTAGTGCCACAACCACAGCCTAATTAAGAAGTCCGATTCTGCATCTCTAAGGTATCGACCATTGAGGTAGAAAAGGTCATTCTGGGACTTAAACCGTCCAACTGTAAAGGCGATCAATGCCCAGCACAACTTATTAAGGATGCTGCGAGAGAACTATCGCCATTTATAACAAACTCATCAACTCCTCCTTTACCACAGGCACGGTACCGAATAACTTAAAAGAGTCCTGGGTACTGCCACTATTAAAGAAACAAACCCTCGACCCTGCCATTGCCACAAACTTCAGGCCCATCACGACTGTGCCCTTTCTTCTAAAATTCTAGACAAAGTGGCTTACATGCAAATACAAAAATTCCTAGAATCCAACCACCTACTCGGAGCCCGCCAATCTGGATTCCGCCCGCAACATGGGACTGATACAGCTCTAATAGATCTTAAGGCCCAAATAGACGAATGCAGAGATAATGGCCAAGCAGCCCTACTCCTCCTTCTGGACCTATCAGCTGCATTCGACTTAGTTGACCATACAGTCTTATGTAGCCACCTAAACTCTGCAGCCCATTTCTCTAAAGAGGCTATAACATGGATCAAGTCATTTCTGAGTAACCGGACTATAAGAGTCTTCTCTCCATCAGCCTCAGCAGATCCGATCCCTATAACCTGCGGTGTTCCACAAGGATCTTGTGTGTCACCTACTCTCTACAATGTTTTCACAAAGCCCCTCTTTGACGAAATGGATCATCTGGGTATCGCCTACACTAACTATGCAGACGATACCCAGATCCTCCTCCCGCTTTCAGGAGTTTACGCCAAGGATCTGGCTCTAGTGAATAGAATCTATAGCATCGTTCATGCTTGGATGGCTACCCACGGCCTATGCCTGAACGATGATAAAACTGAGCTTATCATCCTAGGCACCCCAACCTATATATCCAAACTCAGCCCTGACTATGACAACTTCATTATTGATGGGAACAACATAAAAGTAGCTAACAAAGTGAAAACCCTAGGATTTTACCTAGATGCCACCATGGACTTTGCTAAACAAGTTAACTCTCTAGCATCTGCTACGGTATAAACATGCAAACTTATCAGAGCTAGTAAACAATTCCTCTCCACAGACAGCTGCATTACACTTGCCAGAGCCCTTATACTATCCAAATTGGATTATTGTAACAGACTCTACATTGGGGCAAATAAACAGACCATTCACAAAATTCAAGTCCTCCAGAACAATGCCCTGAGAGCAGCGCTCAAGATTAACAGAAAGGAGCATATATCCTCTGTAAGAAGAGAATACAATTGGCTATCCACCTTTGATAAAATTCAACTTAAGATTGCCAGCCTCACACACAAGTGCCTCAACAATAAAGCACCACCTTACCTCATGGACAGGTTATGTAAAAGAACCTCATCCAGAACAACAAGAACAGCCAACGCGAACTGCCTCCAAGTTCCGCGCTTCAAACTCTCCACTATAGGAGGACATAGCTTCCCAGTCAAGGCTGCACAGTTGTGGAACTCCCTCCCCCATGGCACCAGAGAACCTCAGCCCTTCACTAATTTCAGACAGAACCTGAGCAGGTGGCTGAGAGCTAACGACATCTAACTATTCTAACATGCATGACCCTTTAGATGCGCCTCCCTTGACACCCACCCTCTGCTCCTGGAGCTTACTTACTATGTGATTGAAGTTCTGTGCGCATCTCATCACTATGACACTGGTGCCACTTGACCCGATATGTCACACTGTACATAACTGTATATTATAACCCTAAGATTATCCAGGATACATGCACCCTGTTACCTCTTTGTTCCTTCTTTGATCCTCTTTGATCCTGCCTTGTACATACCTGCCTATTGTAACATCGCTGATGTCTGTATTTTCCTACTTATCATGTACTTTTAACTAAGTTGAGCATATTCTTGTCTGTTGCGCCCTGATGCCCCAGGGTATGGTGCGCTCTATAAATAATAAACTAAACTAAACTAAACTAAACTTAGTAGATTCCAGGATACTCGTGCTTAGATTGAAATGTAGCCGAGTTTGAATCTTATACAGGCCGTTGGAATCCCCTTTTGCAAGTGTAAGACTCTTGACCAGAAGATGTTTTCAAGTAAGTTCTACAGATCGAATCCACATCCAAAGGCATTTTCACCACCATATATCAGGGCAGGCATCACTTTTTGTTGGAAGAAGATGACGGTTGGTTTTAAAGAAAATGTTTTGTTAATCAAGGAAGCCTGGCAAGCCATCTGGCGACATTTGCTTTTTGTCACCTCGACCCAGGGTACATCGTTTCTACTTGCACTAATTCTCATTCCTAGGTAGGTGGTGTTTTTCACTATCTTAATCAGTTCTTTGTCGAGGTACCAATTGAACTTCTTCTTGTTCCCACTGTTTCCCAGCAGTTTTTCAAGGACCAAAATTTCACATTTTTGCTTATTTATGTGGAGTCCATTCGCTGTTAGGTACTTTTCAAGAGTAGTAAGTTTACGTTGAAGACCTATGGGTGTCAAGTCCATAAGGATAAGGTCATCTGCATAAACAAGATAGTCAATGTGGGTGCAATGAATTTTGGGTGGAAAGTTGGTTAATTCATTAAAGATCCCCTTAATGTCCAATATGAACAGATTGAAGATAATGGCTGCTAAGGGGCAGCCTTGTTTAACACCTCTGTGTGTACCGATAGGGGCTGATACTAGTGAGCCTTTGAGATCAAGTCGAATCTTGATAGAAGTGCTTGTGTGTAACTCTGGGATTGCCGCCAGCAAGCTGGGGGTACAGTTCCACACACTCAATTTTTTCCATAGCAGGTCCCTATTTATGCTATCTGCTATCAAAGGCCTGTGATAGATCTATTAAGGCCAGGTAAAGCTTTGAATTGGACCGATAGGCTTCCATCTTCAATAGGTTTAACAGCAGAAGGTTCAAGCCGCACCCAACTCCCTTCACAAATCCTGCTTGTCTTGGGTCTACCCGGTTTGATTCAGTAGCCCACTTTAGGAGTTTCTGTTGCAGGAGGGTGGCGTAAATTTTCCCCAAAACATGAAGCAACGCGATCGGTCTACAGTTTTTTGGGTTCCTTCTGTCGCCTTTTTTGAAGATTAGTACAATCACAGCAGACTTCCATGATTTTGGGGTGCTGCAACACTTAACAATTCTGTTGAACAAAGTTGTGCAGAAGTCTGTCCATTGGTCCGGGTGACGTTTGATGGAACAATTAGTTAAGCCATCCGGGCCAGGGGCTCTGGAAGCGTGCACATTCTTAATTGCTTGTAGGATGTCCTCTCTGTCAAAAACAATCTCCCAATGGGTCAAGGCAGGGGCTTCCCACGCCTTGGTTGTAACATCTTTACAGAAGAGATCGGTGTAAAAAGACATCCACTCTGCCTCGAAGACCAAATTTGCTTGGAGAGCATGTTGTGGGGCTTAATTGGTGTTTATCAATCTCCAATAGTCGGCAGAATGTTTACTTGCCATTTTAGACAGCATTAGCTCCGCGTCATTTTGAGCCATGATAACCTTATGTGACTTGCGCCAGTTCTTATATGTTTGCTTGAGCGATCTTATCTGGTCGTAAACGTTGGCATTGGATGCTCTTTGCAAGTTTCTTAGGACACGGCGCAATGTTCTTTTCCGTTGGAGAATTTCTAAATCGAATTTATGTTTTGGTATACATTCAGCATGTTTTAATTTATGTTTACGTTCCTCGAATTGTGACAACAGATGTTGATATTCCAGTCATATTCCAGTGACTCTGAGTGCAATTGAAATTCAGATGTAATGTAGGTTAATTTTTCAGCTTCAAGGTCTAGGAGAATTCTAGAAGCTCCTGTTCTTACCGCATGAGACCACCACTCCTGATCGCGCTGGATGCTGTTAATGAAACTTAGAGTCACCATATCATGGTCACTATGGGTCATTTTAATGATTGCTAAACGAGTGGTCCTTGTGTGGATGTTTTCAGACACAAATATGTAGTCGAGGATCGAGTTTTGTTCACATATTTTCCAAGTCGGTTGTGCTGGAATATCACCAGCTGTTTGACCATTTAACATCATTAACCCACGAAGCTCCATTTCCAAACACCATTGATTTATTAACCACTCCTGGAAGTTGTTGGTTTTCTTATTGCCACTAGGTAAATTTTGGTGTGTAATACAGTCAATGTTTAAATCTCCGCAGATAATTAGGTTGATCGAGTTTCCCTTTTCTATTAGGTCATCAATGACAGGTGTAACTTGATCAACAAAGGACTCCGAGCCAGCTTCCAGGTGGTTCCAATATAGATTAATGATGTGCAACCTAGGCGTCAGAGGCCTTTCATTCCCGAAGAACTGACACCAACCACCTGAATAAATGGAGAAGGATTAAAGGATTTTTCAATCCTAAGGCGAGGGTCTTTCTTTACCGCCACTAGTAAACCAGCCATTGGTCTACCCTTAGACTGCTTAATGGCTGGATTAAATGCTATTTCAAATCCTTCAAGAATGGGAATTTCATTTAACCAGGTTTCCTGCAAACAAATGAGATCAAAGCCAGTAGCCCAAGCGGTTGAGAACAGGTGCGTGAAGCCCCTGGTGTTCCAAGATCCTATTGTGCAATTTTGAGTTTCCACTTGGGCCTGGCATTACTTGTCCAATTCGGTGTTCAAGGTACCAGAAAGCCAGGACCAGTCATTTGTTTTGTCAACCAAATTAACCACTTGTTCTGGCTCTTCGGAATTTGTTGATACACTATCCGTTCCTTGGATTGTTATCCTTATGAGGTCGTTCATCTGAATTTTGGTTGAAGATTCAGGATGTTGAAAACAAGTTCTCGATGGAGCTAATGGAGGTAAAGCCGCATTTATGGGTTGTAATACTTCAGCATCAGTCTGTTTGACTCCGCCAACTGCCATTCTGTCAGCACCATTTTCCATGGATCTCGGAACAAGACAATTAGGTACTGTAGAAATGTCGAACCCCCAAGACATTAGCACTGGATCCGCTTCCAGTAAAATGTCTGCTATAAGTTTAGACTGCAGATGAAGAATTACAGCGTCAATTTTGGATTAATTGAAAAATTCAACAATTTTCAAATCTCCAGATTCGATTGCTCTAAGGCTTGGAACAAGGTGACACAGCCACAAGACATTGTAGCGGTTTAGAATGAAATCATCCGAAGACTCTATGCGTTCCAATAGCACTTGGTGTGGGGCCTGTGTTTTTTGTGCAGAGGTTTTCGCCTTTTTATCCATCATGGCTTAAGGAAGGCTTTTACTGATTGCTGGCGTAATTTGCTTGTGTTTTGTTGTAGCACTGGTGGTAAGAAGTGCCTGCAAATCAGATTTACGCACAGTTGATGAGTCCTTCTGGACGTAAGGTGTAAAGGGGAGAACTGGTTGAGGCCCATTGGAACTGAATGCATTTGATAGAGTCTGACGTTCTAGGATAAACGTCTGATGTAAGAGAGATTGTAGCCAGTTTGGTGCGTTTTTCATCCAATGTCATGAAAGTGGACTTGGGTTTAGAGAGACCATCTTGGAAAAAGGAGGTTTGCTGAAGCAATTGGCAAAGTCTTGGTGCTTTGTTTCATTTTAATGGGATCGTCCCTTCACATACAATGTCTTTACTGGCCATTTCAGGGACCATGGAAGCTTTTACCTCAAATTCTGTTGTAACTGGCAGTTGAGGTAAGTTTGAGACTCTGTCTAAATTGGGTGCCTCTTTCGCTTGCCCTGCGGTGACACAACTGGGTGCAGTGTGTAAACCTTTGCAAGCTACTTGTACCAATGCAACAAGCTCACTAAGTTTCTTATCGTCGTCGTTCTCATAAGTTGACATGTTCATCAGGTCTGCGGATACATCACTGATGCATGTAACAGGCTCTGGATCCTCATCCAACAGAGTTGTTACTTCTTTTAGGGCAACTTTTGGATCACAGCTTTTCTCTTTCACAATGGTTCTGTTTACCGTCACATTGACTGTTTTGATGTTACGTAGAAACTTGCGTGAATCATTTCCTCGTTTCGTTTTCTTAAGAGGTTGATTTTTGGGCTTTTTCACATTAGTGCCTCGCGTTTTGCTTACCACCACACCCGATCTTTGATTGTTCGTGGGATTTTTGAATATTTCAAAAAGGTCCGGAGCGTTAAAGGGCCAGGTTGGAAGTAGATGCCAATTGGGGATCTAGGAGAGCTACGTTTCTTGTAGATTGACGGTCTGTGAGGAAGTCGGCAAACTGCGTGGACAGCACCTTGTCTTTGGGGTACATGCTTTCTGTTTGTGGAGGCATGCTGGCTCCTTCTGCAGTTTCGTCATATGCGACAGCAGGTACCAAATCTGACCCTAGGCCCCCAACAGAATGCTGCTTACTTGGAACAACTGTGGCCACGTTCCCTGGCACAACCTCTGAGTGCGTGGGCTTTTTTTTTATTTATCCATTAGGCACAATTTTTACGATTATATTACCCCGCACAGTCAAACCATGTTCAGTTGTTATTGGACCCCTGGGGCTACTGGCGAGAGACATGCAGTCGTTTGGTCCGCAAGCGATGCACCTTTCACAGATTTGTTTCACCACTGGATATGATCCTTTTTTTTTTGCTGGAACAGATTTAGTGCTCTTTGGCCACTTCTGCCAAAAGTTTCTTATCTATATTGGCATTTTTGGCATAGTCCACTAAGGTGTCCAAAGCCCACTTCGTCCTCTTTTGTGTACCAATGAGGCTCTCTTTATATGAGCTGTGTACATTTTCAATGTTCACAAGCTTAGTATTCATAAAAGAGACCAGAGAGGAAAGGTCTTTCATATTGTCATTCAGGTGTTCAGACATTTTAAGAAAGGGGGCAACTGTTAGTGCCATGGACGACATGATTATTGCTTGAAGATCTTACATTTTTTGTTTGTGTCTCACTGCAGTGTCGTCACCAACCTCTTACCGTACGCGGCACCTTTGACGGTATCAGAGCCGTCTGATTTTCGGAAATGGACGTTCCATTAAAGAGGAATTGGAGGAAGAAGAATCCGATGAGGAGTCAATTGACGAAGAGTGAGCATTTAGCACCCCCCCAAGGGCAATGCCTCACTTGCAGAAATCGACTGTATTTTTGGTGTGGTATTTGACATTTTGGGTTTCTTCACCTGTGAGCATCTGATGCTCGGTGAAGTGCTTGAGTCAACTCTCCTTCGTTAGGAGAGACTTGTTTTACGAGCAACTTGGGCCATTTGATTTTTTGTAAAAGAGGGGCTTGGAATGACAAGTGGCTGAATAGTAGACCCCAACCCCTCTAGTGTCACATTGGTTGTAGGTTTGTGAATTCTCTCTTTATTTAAGCAGGTGAGGTCTGTTAAGAGTTTATTGACGACGTCCAATGAATTGCGTCGATTTTCATGCCGATATGACTCTTTCAGGTCAACTATTGTGCAGATAGAGTGGTTTCACGGCACATCTTGTAGTTGAGCCCCACATGACCTCTTATAGCCATACGAGGGATAGAATACATTGTCTTCTTCACCGGTGACTGACGCCACTTCTAGGCTGTACAAAGGAAAAGGGTCCAGCTTTTCAAAGGTGCTGTAAAATCGGGGACGGGGACCCTGGACTTATTACGCGGCTTCCACTCATACATCCGTTGGTGCGGCTTAGCGTTTCCTCACAGGCGTGATCCTCGTCCACACCTTCCCAGGGCATACACAAACAATCACCATTTACAGCAGTGGGCGCATGCCTGTTCAGCGCGTACCAGACCAGCTCACGCAGAGGGATGACCATTCTGGGCGTGGAGCCGACAACTACAGGGTGAGTCTCTGAGATGTCAGCTCGAGCCCAGTTGCTCGTCACGGGGGCCACAGGCACACCCGCTCCACCGATCGTGTCGGGTGGAAGCGTCTGTTCTGCAGGGACATGTGCCCCAACAAGTCAGATTCTCGGGACGATCCTATCATCAGTCAATGTCAACGCAGTAGGTACGTGTAACACGCTGCACACATTTTCACTTACTTGGAGCCGTGACCGTGGCGACTGTGAAGGCGCAGGCACAGTCGAAGCAGGTGATGCAGGCAGTGCCGGCGAGGCTGCTGGAGGCACAGGCACGGGGAGCACTTCCAGAGAGCTGGGCGTTGCAGATTCAAGCTTCCGTTGGGCGCGTGTTTTGGCAAACGAGGCGGATTTCGTTGGGTCGCGCATGGCTCCACGGCAAACAGCGATAGAACTCTGGGGAGGCGAGCAGTTGGGGAGCAGAGGTTGGTCCAGGATTCCACAGACTTCCTCGGACTCCTCAGACTCTGCCAGACTCGAGCCCGCTCTGCGGGGGAAACAGTTTTTAAAGGCAGACACTCCCAGAAGTGTAGACACTGTAGAACTACTCACAGTAGCAGCAAGAAGAGCAGGGAAAGCAGCATCCACTCCTTCACTCCTCAGACTCTGCCAGACTCCACACTATTGTTGAGTCTATGTGAGGCCAGCTATACCGAGTTATTTTCGAGTGGTAGTCTCTCTATGCTAGTTGCAGAGGTGTTGAGGTACATCAGGTCTTTCAGTATGGACACCTATATGTGATGCTAGACTGGATGAGCATAGCCATAGCAGCATTCTACCATGCATGGATGCTTGGCTATGCCTGCGGCCAGTGTCCACACTGGTGGTATGAGATATAGGTACCGTAAGCTTCGAAATTGTTCACCTGGGGCGATCTTTGTCCAGTGCAGCAGAGGGAACATTTTAGAGTCCTATACCATGGAGGCCTAGGTTTCACAATGTAGTAGGTTTAACCATATAATAGACAGAGATGGTGGCTACACATACATTTGGGAGTGATGTATAGTGGGAGAGAGGCCTAGGTTTCACAATGCATCAGGTTTCAGCATATCATAATCAAAGATGGAGGCTACACCTAGATTTGAGAATCCTGTATAGTGAGAGAGAGACCCAGGTTTCACAATGCAAAGCAGTAGGTTTCGCCATGCAATAAACAGAGATGGGGGCTATACCTAGATTTGGGAGTTTTGTATAGTGGGGGAGAGGCCTAGGTTTCACAGTGCAGTAGGTTTCACCATGTAATAAACAGTGATGGAGGCTAGGTTTCGCAATGGAGTAGGTTTCAGTATATGATAAACAATGATGGAGGCTACACTTAGATTTGAGAATCCTGTATAGTGGGAGATAGGCCTAGGTTTCAAAATGCAGTAGGTATAACCATACAATAAACAGAGATGGGATCTAGGTTTCACAATGCAGTAGGTTTCAGCATATGATAAACAAAGATGGAGCTACACATAGATTTGAAAATTCTGTATAGTGAAAGAGATGCCCAGGTTTCGAGTACAGTAGAGACCCAGAAATGATGCACTGACCTACATCCGTCCACTTGTGGGAATTCCACTCTCATTCATGTCTGTATGTATGTTCCCCTAATCCTCCAAACCATGGCATTTTGCAGGGCCTAATATGCACTGATATGAATGCACAGGTCATCGAATGTCAGTCATCTGTGCCTTACAGGTAACAAGGTTCTCTGTTCGAATGTGTGATGTATGTGTGGCTGGCCATATTGTGTCTGTATGCAATGTAATTCACAAATGCATGTTCTGCTATTGGCTACCGGTTGTATTTCGGGCAACTGGTGGCACCGGGAGGCGGGAGCCGGCCCCGTCATCAAAGGCTAATAGCGAAGGCCCCTGTCTGCTCCCTGTCTGCTACCAGGTCGCTACATGAAGCTAATACGATGACCTGGCCCTCCCTGTGGCTGCCAGCTCACTCAGCTATGAGCGTGGACTACCAAGACTCTATTACCTCCCTTTCTATGGGTTAGTTCCCTCCTTCTGTTTACCCTTTCTTTCCCCTTCTTGGTCCTTCACACTCCCCTCTTCCTGTTCCAACTGTTCTCTCTGTTATTCTCTCAAATTACTCTCATTCCAGGACTCACCGCTAACTCATACCCCATTTATTTTCCTGATGGCACCTTAGCATTTACCTTTGTAAGTCTAATTTGGGTGTGTTTTGGGAAGTCAAATGTGGGTGTCTTTTTGGGAAGTCAAATTTGTGTGTGTTTTGGGAAGTTAAATGTGGGTGTTTTTTTGGGAAGTCAAATTTGGGTGTGTTTTGAGAAGTCAAATTTGGGTGTGTTTTTATTTAACTTTGGTACTAGATTGGAACCCGATTGGCCCAGTGACTGTTCCATACCGCTGTATTTGCTTATATCTCCTACTGCCTCCTCCCTCTACCTGCCCATGGCGTTATCTGTTATTCTCCTATCTACTCCAACTGCTTTTCTATCTACTATCCTTCCCTTCTCACTAAGTCCGGTAGCAAGAAATTTAAAAAGGAACCCAGGTCCCTCCATCGCTGATACCTATTCCAGCGCCTCTGCCAGACAAACCCTCACTGACATCCTCTTTGTCGTCCCTTCACCAGATCTCTGGACCCCTCATATGATCTCTGTGCTCTGTCCTGTCTGCTCCTCTTCCATTAATGGCGGCACCCACTGGGAAGTCCTCATGGATTCCTTTGACTCCTCCAGAGTCATCATTAATGTCTACCTAAACGCCACTGTCATGGTGCAAGGCCCACAGGCCAATCTCCTCCTCTTTGATAGGCGGTTCCCTCGCCTCATTAACTTTCTCTCATCTCCATCTGTCCCCTACTCTCCTCCCCTGGCTACCCAGCCCTCTTTTCCTTCCTCCTCTGCCCTACTTCAAGCTCCCTCCACACCTCCGCAGGGCGTACCCCTGATTTGTACCATTCTCCGGAAGGTCTTGAAGGCTGGCAACCTTCTTCATCTTGCCACTTTCAACTCTCGCTCTGCTGTAAAACACTTCTCTGAAATCTGCCACCTTCTTGAAGAACTTGACCTTGATGTCCTTGTGCTTACCGAGACATGGTTCACGGCCATCTCTGTCACAAGTTTTGACACACTCCTCCCAGATGACTAAACGATCCTCTCTACCCCCAGATCCACCCGGCCTGGAGGGGGGGTAGCACTGATCTTCCCTGAGTGTATGCCTGCCTCTATCACCCCCACTCAGACTTACTCCTCTTTCGAATGCCTTGTCTGTAGTCTCTCTCTCTCTATCCTAGCCACTCTCTTACTGTTGCTACTCTCTACTAGCCTCCTGGTCAAATCACTGTTTTTATCTCTGAGTGATCTTCCCTCCTGGCCTCAACCACTCAACTCCTCCTCCTTGGTGACCTCAACATCCATCTTGATTCTCCCTGTTCCTCATGCGCTCTTTCGCGACCTCTGTGATTCACTGTCCATCTCTATCCTCCCCTCTGGCCCAATTCACTCTGCTGGTCACACACTTGATGTCTTGATCTTCTCTGGCCTCCCCTTCTCTATTCCCCTCACCACTCGTCTCTCTTGGCGTAATCACTGCCTACTCTCCTCTCATCTTTCCATTTCCTCCCCTCGAGCCAAGCCTACCCCAAGACTGCCACCCACCTTCTCGGACATCTGGCCCATGAAGCGTGTGTCAGTCGAGCCTTTCTCTGCTACCCTCCCCCTCCACCCAGGGCTGACTCACACCCTGACACAGCCATGTCCCTGCTCTGCTCCTCTATTTCTGCTACTCTTGATACTCTTGCCCCTGTCATGAGGATCCGCTTGAAGTCCAAAGCCAAGTGCAATTCTTGGTATGACTCTGACCTAACTACACTTAAACGTAAGTGTAGGGTGGCTGAGAGAAAAATGAGGGTTTGTTGTTCACCCTCTGACAAACTGTCCTGCCTCCTGCTCCAACGGCAATACCGACTCTCTGCACCAAGAAGAGAGCCCACATTCAATCCTGTGTCTCTGCGGCATCTAATAACTCGGCCGAACTGTAAGGAGCTGGCCAACCCTGCTGCAGTCTCCATCCATCCTCTCACCTCTCAGGTTCTCTGCAATGCCCTTGCCTCTCACTTTATCTCAAAAATCCAGGACATCTTGTCCACCCTATCCTCCGCTCCCCCACCTTCTCTGCCTGCTGACTCTCCTTCAGTTCCCCCCGATCCTCTTTCTCCTCCTTTCCTCTTTTCACCCCTGATGAGGTCGCTAGACAAGTCCGATCTATGAAAGCCTCATCAAAACAGGTCCAATCCTGTTACTCTAAAGCCATTAAGGACCATATTAATACCCTTGCTCCGGCCCTTGCTGCCTTCTGCAACCTTTCCTCCCCTCTGAAACACTCTCTTGTGCATCCTCTCCTAAAGAAACCCACAGATGATCCTTCTTGCCTGCCTATCACCCAATGTCCATTACTCCCTTTTTGGGTAAACTCCTGGAAAAGCTGGCCATCTCTCAGCTTAACCTTCATTCCGATTCCGTTGGTTCTCTCCATGATCACCAATCTGGCTTCAAAGCTGCCAGGAGCACGGAAACTGCTCTCCTGAACATCCATGAAGATATGCTCTCCAACCTTGACTCTAACATTCCCTTTGTCCTCATCCTACTTGATCACTCCTCTGCTTTTAACACGGTCAACCATACCACCCTGCTCAACCATCTCTGTGACAACCTGGGTATCACCCATCAGGCTCTGGCCTGGCTGACCTCTTTCCTCTCTGATCGACCCTCCCAGGTACAACTTGGGTCCTTCCTATCTTCTATCTCCCTCTCTACCTGTAGTGTTCTTCAGGGGTCTAACCTCTCGCCCTGGCTTTTCAACCAATACTTGGCAACTTTTGCCTACTGCATTTTCGTTTTCTTCTCGAATTTCCAGTGCTATGATGATGACACCCAACTAATTTTTAGGCTTCCTTTGGCCACCTCCTCTTCTTCCCTCATCTCTGATTGCCTAATCGCCATTCAAAATGTGTGTGCCGCCAACGATCTCTGTCTAAATGCCAACAAGACTGAGATTCTCCTCATTGGTACACCTTCGCCATCCTTTCCCCTCACTCTCTGGCTGGCCTCCCTTGGCCCTACTCCTACCCCTACCTGCGAGGCCAACAACCTTGGGGTCATCTTTGACTCCACACCTTCCTTCTCTGCACACATCTCTGACATCTCTAAAAAGTCAAACTTCTTACTGCATCTCCTCAGAGGTACTCTGCCTTTCCTCTACTTCCATCAGAAGGTCACTGTCTCCCAAGCTCTGGTCCTCTCTAGATTGGACTACTGCAACAGCCTCTTTCTAAATCTACCTGACTCCACTCTCTGCCCTTTACAACTAATCCAGAACAGGACTGCGAGACTTGTCCTCGGCCTCAATCCCTGGGATCATATCTCTCCAGCTCTGAAATCCCTTCATTGGCTCCAAGTCAAGCCACAGATTACGTTTACAACCCTCTGCATTGTCCACAAGGCTTTCAACTATACTTCCGTAAATACCTACCCTCTCGAGCCCTTTGCTCCTCTACTTCTAACTCCCTCAAGGTCAGTCTTTTTTCTAAGAAACGAGCTGGGGGTAGATCTCTGTCTTCGGCTGGGGCCTTTCTTTGGAACAGCCTCCCTGCCACCTTGAAACTTGAGGAGAACCATCTCATGTTCCGGAAGCACCTCAAAACCTTCCTCTTCGCTTCTGCCTTTGCCCCTCTTCTTCCCTGCTAATCTGTTTTTTCTCTCTGCACCGTGCACCTGGCCGCCCTCTGTCCATCGGGCCCAGGTACCTGCTCACCTTGCCACCCTTCTGCAGTGCCTCCGGGCCACCCATTGCACTGAGGTCTGTATCTGTACCCATACAGTCCCCCGCCCACTTCTCTTCTGAACTTATCAGATATACCCTATCTACTTAACCTAGCACTTGCCACTTGCTGGCTGCACTACTACTGTTTATCGTCTTTATTTATTTATTTATTTATTTGTGTGTTTGTTTGTTTGTTTTACTTTTTTTCTTTCTCTGTCTCTCCTCTGTTTCTGCACTTTCCACCTCTCCTCCTTTCCATGCACTTTCTCCCTTATCTTCTTCCATGCACTTGCACGCTCTTAATGTCACTGGGCTAGTAAATTTGTTGTTTTTGTTCTCCCCTCTTCCCCTCCCTTTGCCTGGTCACGCTCTGAAACACTTGTGTATGAGCATGATATAAATAAAATTTCATATCATATATCATATCATACTCATGCCTCTGTATATTGTTGGTTGTCTTTGTGCAGGTGATGATGCAGCAGATGAGGAGGGTGTAGAGAATGGAGGGGGTATCTGTATTTCTGCTCTCTATATGGCAGAGTAGAAGCACAGAGCACCCCAACCCGCCACAAAAGAATGTCCACACACTATGTAAGTGATAACACAGTTCTTTATATAAATAAGGTTCAAGTTATATACACACACAATAACACACTTTGTGCTCAGGCAATTCTATAATGATAAATGTACAATTTCTATGTGGTAACACAATTACTCTTTGACCCCATCAAAATGTACCAACTGCTGACAGTTTCAAATGGCATACAAATCAATAGCAAAAGGTATCACCCATAGATTGTTGGAAGGACAGCAAATGGTTAAACAATTGGCAGAATAGTGGGCCCCTACCACCAGGCACAGTTCTGTGTGAGGAACTACCCCCCCCCAACTGGGCAACATGTAAATAAGATAATGAACAAGCCCAGTTCATATATTGTCCAGCAGAGTCTTATTTCCCTCTACAAATGCTCTACTACCAAATTGTACCTGGTTTAGCAGAGTTCGACATCGGGTCATTGACAGATCCTTCTTGAGAGAACTCTCTTTAAGGCAGGAGCCAGGGATCGTCGAAATTCCTTGAAGAAAAGGGGTGAACAATGGCATTGAGGCAGCAGCTTCGGTCCTGGAGGTGTTCATCGACAATCAGTCATGGACGTCCTGTGAAGATGAGAAGTACGGTGCACCTCTATGACGATAGTTCATTGCTGCAAAGAGTCAATCAAGAACGTAGGCCCATCACGTGCATTGAGTCATCAGTGATCGGGACTCGACCACAGCTGGCATTGGATCTTCATTAGCGTCTTTGAGGTCTTCGGTTGGCGGGAAACCCACCGGTGGATTCTCCTTGGTTCAGCGGCGACCTTGACTTTCTCCAGCGGGACAAATCGGTCGACAGTGATGAGCAAGAGAGTCCTTGATTCAAAGTGTTCTTAGGCAATGAAGCAATGCAGCTCCGATCGTCGATGGTGCAGCACCAAGCTGTCTCCGCTTCTGGGCAACACGCTTCGATGGGCCTCTGGGCCTCAATCGGTTACGGTGATCCTTTGAACCCTGGTCGACGATGATGGACTGTTAGGCAGAATTGCATGCAGTACCCTCTGAGACCACCACACACAATTAGGACTGCAGGTGTAAGCAAGACCAACCTTTGGTATAAGTCTGTACCACACAGTTTGTTGGTAGCGAGGTGAGCAGCCAGGCTTATCTCAAGAGTCAATGTGAGAAGTGGTAAAACACTTATTCATTTTTTTACACAATCATTTATAAAACATTTCACTAGAAGAAGACAACTTAATATTATAGACCAATACACTTCAATACAAAACTCTAAGTTTTTGAGACAGTTTGAGCTCCCTTGAAAAAGGAGCCAAATGGCAGTTCAGATACTTAGCAGTGAGCAAAAAGGACAAATGTAAGTAGAATAGATTATATATACTTTCTAGGCAATGCAAATAGTTTTAGTTCACCAGAATCGTTCAATTCAAGTCAATAGGCCAGGCCAAAGTCAATGGGCTAGTGTTCTGGATAGGAAAGAGCTATTCTGTTATCAAACGGTAAAGTCTTTGCAAAAGTTCTCAAAAGTAGTTCTCTGTGAGAGTGGCGTTCTCTCAATCGGGTTGGCACAGTACCTTTGTATGAAGAAAACAAATGTTTCTGAATTCGTGGTTCCTGGCAGTTTCTGCAGATCTCGCTGTTTCTGAGCCTCAGTCGCTGGGACAAGAAGGAGGACATAGGGGGACTCCTGCACTGCACGGCATTGTTGAAGAAAGCAAACAAAATGGAGTCACTTCAGTTCCAGTAGCTGTAGATTCAAGAAAACAAACTGGTGTCCGTCTCCCTGGTTAAACCTAACCAGCCTTGGGAATGGTATACAGGTGTCTTATGAGTTGATTGGCCCCACCAACTCAAAGGAAGAAGCCGTCCTTGAAGGAGCTTCTCTGTTGAATGGAGTTTCACTGGGCAAACCAAAGGTCCAGTGGTTGCAGCAGCTGTCCTCTTCCAGCTTGTCTTCGGATCTTTCATTAGAGTGGTCGACTCTGCCTTCCAGTCCAAAAGACTTTTAAACAGTTGTCTCTGTTTCATTCCAGCCTTGCTGTCACTCCCCCAGCAGGGTGGCTGTCCTTAACGGACAGTCAGCCAGCCAATCACGCCAGAGTGCATTTGGGTATCCTAGAAGACTAAGCACAGGGAGGTTCGGGCACCTTCCTCACTTCTTGCCCACCACAGACACTCAGTCGCCAAGGGCAGACTTCAGTCCTGAAGCCCGTCAAAGGCACACGAACAAAGGGACCAAACCTGGTTTGGCACGCAGAGTCAAACACTAGAAGGACCTTTCCAAAAAGATTGGCGAAAAAAGAAGACCAGGACCCATTTAAACAAAGGGGTTTAAGGTGCCATCTTGATAAACATGGCTCCCGTGATTTTTAGCTACCGGTGTTTGCGGTCGTGAAAAATCATGGTAGTTCATTGTAAAACCACTGCCACCAGCCTTTTCAACAGGAAAGGGTAGCATTTGACTGCTACATGAGTGTTTAGACACAGGGGATACTATGTAACCCCTCCACAGGGGATACTATGTAAGCACTCCATTGTAAGATGGTGTGTGCTGGGTCCATGAATTTGGAAAAGACTAGTAAAGTAAATTTCACTTTACATTCTCTGGGAAACAGTAGTTTATGCCAGAGAAGGTATTTAAACATTTGGGAAGTCTAAAAGACATCCCTGTGTCACTGCACTGAGGGTACTGTATAACACACATGAAAAGATGATGCCTATGGAGTTATCTAAAACTCCATAATCAGAGAACACAAATTTAAAACACACATCAAAACACATGAAAGAGTGGGTAAAAAGGCTCACACTCTTTCCAAGTTAAAAAATCAAGTCCTCAAAATCCAGCAACGTTGCTGGGGGTCTCCAAGATGAAGGGAATTAGCTAATTTCTGAGAATTCTCCCTAGCATGGACTTCGATAGCCTCGATGTCTGGGTGCTGCGCTTTGAAATTCCTCAACAGTCACCGTCTCCGGACGGCATCCTTTTGAGGACTGACTTCTAGGGAGCTTTGGCGAAGGTTATTTGGTGCATGATGGTCCCTCGTAGGTCAGGAAGAAATCTCCTAGTCAGGTCCTCTCTTGGATCAGTTTCTTGAAGGCACAGCAGCTTTCAGATTAGTCGAAGGGAAACAGCAGTTGACCTTCTTCTACCAACTCTGCTTTGAGATCAAGCATCAAGTTTCGAATTCAGCTTCTGAATGATTTCCATCAGTGAGAGGTTCCCAGATATATCCTTTGGTCTCTCATTCACTTTGCTGGGTCACGCTCAGGCCACCAATCATTCAGAAGGGCATTCATGCAGGCAGGCAGCCAATCAGGCTCACAGTGCATTCAGGCCATTGTTCTCCATCCAGACACTCACAACAAGGAGTGTGGATTGGGACAAGCACCTAGCCATTCAGCACTCCTCCCTGCATTCATACCAGATTTGGGCAGGGCTGTCTCAGTCTTTGTGTCACATACCAGAAACCAGACACCCATTGCATTTTGGTCACACACTCCATTCACACAGGTCCCACCCCAAGGGTGTGCCCACAACATACCGTCATTGGGAAGGCTCCAGCCAGTCTGGCCTGAACTTCCCTACAATATCATATATGGAACTTGCACCCAACAGCCAGTCAGAGGAAGGGACAGAGTCAGGGCTTCCCAGGATTTTTGCAAAACAAGGTAACAGGCAATAGAAAGCAAGAAGCCACAGGGGCCATCTTGTCTCCTATCTAGAATAAACTGATTGCAATGGGAGGGCCTGGGTATCCCAAAATGGAGGATAATCAGATCACCTGTCAAATTCAGCATGGAGCTGCCACCAGCCCATACCCTGCTTTGTGGGCCACACACAGTTGCCCTGAAAACATACACGAGGAGTACAGGGTTGTACCCCCCACCCATGGGTGCCATAAGGGTATCCCAAGGGTCTGTTCACCAAACCAAAAAGAGGAAGAGCTGCACTGCCAGGTGTCCTACATGGAGTCCCACATGGGCTCCTGTGCTGAAAATAACACAGAACACACATGATAAAAGGAGTACAGGACAAGGACATGCAGGCCCTGTCCCTCCAATGCATTTCCCGCATCACAGAGGGGGCGGAAGAGGAGGAGGATGATAATCCCCTAGAGCATCATCAGCAGGCCTACCAACTCTTCAGATGATGCTGCTGCTGAATATGATGTGGAGAGCATACTGAGGGAAATGGTGGAGGGTCCACTAATCGAGCTCCTTGAGTTCCTTGAGTCCTCTGAGTCTGAGGAGGAGATCCAGGAGGCCTTGGGTCTAGCAATGAGAAGCTCTGTGTCAACAGTGGTATCAGTGTCTGCAAGATTGCCTTCGCCCACAATGAGGAGCAGAGGTTGGTGTCGAATGGAGGGGTGCAGACCAATAGCCAATGAAAGTGCGATGGGCCCGAGCTTTGGCATCCCAGCTTGGTAGGTCCTGCACATGTGCTGGGCGGACACTCCAAGGGTGAGGAGGAGTTGCTGCGTGCAAGTGCCCAACACAGTGAGGTTGTGCAGGAGATGGCCAGGGACATCCATCACCTGGCTGAACATGTCATCTCCTCAACTGCTGCACACACTACTGAACAACGCCTATTGAGCCAGGAGGGGGAGGCAGGACAAGGAACAACTGTAGCAGGTCATTAGGAAGAATGGTTTGGCCACCTCTTCTTCATGCCCTGGTGTCCATTTGCTTGTGGAGGGGGTATGAATGTTGGTTTTTGATTCTTTTACATTTGTGGACTCTGCCCCTCTTCCAGAGTGGACTATTTGGGTTCTTCTTTTTCCCCCATCCAATATTTTTTTCTTTATCCAGGGAGGACTCCTGAAGCTCTACTGCTATGTCACGACATGTGATGATATTGTATAGGACACAACATGCCATGATGATCTTGTATGCTACAGGGGTTGCATATAGTAATACGCCTGAGTGGTCGAGGGAGTGGAAGTGGAAACGTGTCTTGCCACCCTGAATGTGCACTCCAGTATGCCCCCAGTGGCTATGCTGTATCTTGCTTCATCTGGGGTGGCTGAATTACTGATGGGTGCTTGTTTTTCTGTGTGTCATGTGACTGCTGTATTTGCTTGATAGTTTATACTCACCCAGCAGCCAGGTGCGAATGTTCCCCGATGCAAGGACCTGGGATATGGGGGGATAGCATAAGATGTAGCGGTCATGCGTGTCTCCTGGGTAATTTGCATTGACATGCATGATGTGTCCCTTGGCATCCCAGGTCACCTGCGCATTGATAGAATGCCAATGTTTTCTGTTGCGATAGGTGCTCAGTACTTTGGGGCTGGAGTGCTACATGTGTGCAGTCGATGGCCCCAAGCTCCTGGAAAGTGTGCAATTGCATACAATTCCTGTCAGACTCTCTGCTTTGCCTGCAGTGTGCATGGCATATATATGTGCCTATGCACACGTGCTAGGATGCAGTGCAATACCTGGTAGAGGCACCTGGATTGTGAAATGCCCCAGACAATGGCTGTGGTGTGCTGGAATTATCCAGTTGCTAGGAAGTGTAAGGTTGATAATACGTTCACTATGGGCGTGCGTGTGCGAGCGATCACATGGTGGGTGATGCCAGGTCATTCTCCCACTCCCTGACCAGGTCTAGGATGACATGGGGTGGGAATCAGTATCTTCCATGTACATCCTCATCTGGCATCCAAAATAATGTGGTTCGTGGATGGAAGATACTCGCCCTACTCCGCATCCTTCTTCCATGTAGTAGGATCAGTGCTAGTAAAGCAGGGTCTGGCATTCTGGAAGTCCTATGTTCAATAGGGCTGCGTTGTAATGTTATTTTTGTGCTTTCATCGCGCTTTGTACTTTACGATGTGTATCAGGTAGCTGTAAGACCGCAAGATGTGCGTTCTCCTTTGGACTTCTGGTAATTGTGTAATAGGCTCTGTGAATAGGGTTTACTTAGCGCTTGATGGGGCGTGTTTGTTGTTTGCATGGTGCCTCCCTCCCCATGACCATCCTCATTTCCACATGGAATGGGGATTTTACATGTTACTAATTTATTTCTTTGCACAGCGCAAAGTGGGAATGACCAGTGCAACGTCCGATCCATTAATCGATCATTCGTTTTTAGCACTTCGCAAAGTGTACTTTTACCGCAGAAAATGACTTTGTGCCGTGCTAAGTATTTTGTAAATTAGGCCCACTGTCTGTTATGTAATTAGTCTTTGAATTCAGTGGTGTCGTTTCATATAAAATGTCAATTGTTCTCATTTCATTTTTTATACAACTACTCCCCTATTGCATTATACCTGGCTGAGGGATTACTATGAACTCTGTGTTGTGCTATTGAAATTTGTTTTATTTGGAACACCATGCCCTACTATAAATTAAAGCAAAACATCCACAATAATAACGTTTTTGATTTAATTTTTTAAAATGGTTCTTTGCACCACTGTGCCAACCAAATAGCATATAGGCACAATAGGGACACGTCAAAAGTGTTCAAGCAGATTAGTTAAACAATCCAAGGTGTTGATGGCCTTCCAGAAACTTCTAAGGCAGGTACAGATGTCCCTCTGAGTTTCAGGGGCTTCAATAAACTGTGAGCCTGGGAGGAACATCTCTGCTCCTCTTGTGGCAAGCACTTGGAAGTGTACCTTAGGCAGAAACTGCTTGGAAGCATGACGTCTCTGAGAGGAGCATAGGGAAGACTCTTCCTAGCAGGATAGTCAGGGGATGAACCATGGAGACATTTGAAAATAAGGCACATGATTGTAAACATAAACTTACTTTTCACTTGAAGCCAGTGCAAGGATCTCCAAGAGCTAGATACATGGTGATTCCGTGGAAGACCAATAATAAGGCTGCACTCCGCACAGCCTGCAATAGTGTAATCTGGTAGGGAGGTACACCCCATTATAGAGCATTGGCATAGTTCAGTTGGCAATTAAATTAGGATCCGATTATGGCATGATGGTCCTTTTTGGAGGCCGGAAGGTAAACTATGCCTTAATTGGTGGTGACAGGAAAAGGTCCCCTTGACCGCTGTGTTGATTCGTGGTTTCACTCCCAGGTCCTTATTCCATATAACGCCAGGATTGTTTTGCTTTGCAGCAAAGGAAGCGTTGACACTAAACAGTTTCTGCAGAACTGGAACATGTTACATCAACCAAACAGACGGCGTGCTTCCGGTCATTAAGATTCATCCAATCCCTGATGCCTTTCTTGCAAACATACACATTGCTTGGATGATAAATCAGAACTGTTACAGGTTATATTGCTTTGAACTATAAGCAATGAGGCAATATGCTGCTCTACATCGAAACAGCATTCTTGCCTGCAGGCATTTTGTTGCTATATCTGTTTGGCAGGAACGTTGTTATGCTTCCGTCCACTTGTGTTCTCGGTTTCTGAACATCTGCTGCACGTGCTTATGTTTAATGGGTCATGCCTGCACATCAGCACCGTCAGCCGCAGCACGCCATTTCTTTAACTCGCTACTGAAAACCAGTCTTTAAAAGTCCATGTAGTTTTTGGGTATACTCCATGGCAATGTTCACCAGCAATGACTTCAAATGTTCTTGAATTGAAATTACGCAATGCAATGGATTAGATAGGCAAATAGACACATTTGACATTGCATTCATACGGTTCCTTCTCTTGAACTGACATTTACCCACATCAAACCAAATCAAATAAGAAAGACATTGCAGCGTATTTTTTTCTTGTGATGAAATGCCAGCGCATAGTGTAAAACATATCTATATGCAGCAATGGAGCAATTCCCTTCATCACATGTTTTGACAATTCCATGCATACTGTCTTATGAAATATTCAGACATGAAGTGAACGCGAGACTAGCTTTTGAATATGCTCCCGTCCAAGACTATGGAGGCGGTTTGGTGAATTAACGATCGTATCACATCACTCGGAATGGTTCCTTAGAGGAACGATGTATGTGCCTTTTGATGTTTTGAAATTAGCACGTTTGGCAAACCAAACTTAAGATGTACTGTCAATTTAAATATGTACTGTGTAAGAAAGCATGTCCTATATGGATTAACAGGTAGATATAACTAAGCCTTATTGACCAAGGGAGGTTAATTATCATGGGATAATTACACGCCAGCGAGTAATTATCCGAGGTGAAGCTAAGGGGCATACATCGTGGAATGGTTATTATCCCAAGGGATAATCACCCCTCGCAGGGAGCATCATTGTTTTGTTTTTCTCAATGGTTTGTTGGTTTGAGAAATTGAGCAGCACCTGCTCCTCTCTGCCTACACACATCTGGACACCACTGTTGTTGCTATACTTGTCAGGTTGTTGCTCAAGTCAGTAATGTTGGGATGAGGACTACACCAGAGCATGTAGACTGGACTTAGTGCATTTTGAGAGATTGAAAGGAGATCTAAGTTGAAAGCCTTGTGCTAGTTAGGCTTTTTAGGCTTGGTCCAAGGGCTGTAGCAGGCGTTATTTGTCCTGAAGACAGAGTTAAAGGCCTAAGTGCAGAAATGGCATTTAATATGGTTTATTGAGTTTAATTCGTAGGGGACCCCAAAAAGAAAAAACACATTTTCAAGTTTTATTTTTCAAAACAATATTTCGGCAAACAACCCATTGAAAAAATAATGAACATACAACAGGGTAAGTTCAGGAAGGGATACTTAGCCAGATCACTACTTATCTAGTCCAGGAAAGAGAGAGATAGAAACTGGCACACACCCATGTAACCATATGGCTTATAGGGGGGAAGGAACAAGTATGTTAACTTATCCCCCTTACTCCGACTTCTCTAGAGACCACTGCTGAGGTTCCAGATTATTTTGTGGACATGTTCTTCTGTGGTTGGTCCAGTCGAGGGAGACCCAAAGGTTACGGGTGCAGAGGATGGTTTCAAATGCAAGATTTACTTTTGGTCATTTGCAGTGCTTGAATCTCAGTTCCAGATACCTTCCAGCTAAGACATGAACAGTTAAATGCCCAGTAAATGTGTCTCCGACAGATTGCACCTCCCAGGATAGCAACTACAGCGACGCCCGATGCTGCAGAGATGACAGGGACAGATCCTGAGCACATAACGACTAGACCAGTGCTGCCGAGGGATTTGCAATTTTGACCGCCTTTCGAAGGTACCAGGTGATGTTTTGTACCCTCTGCCATGGTTAAAGTCAAGGAGTTGAGTGCGCTACTGGGTCCATCTCTCTGACATTGGTGGGGCACCTCCAGAAAGTACAATGGTGCATCGGTTGTCTTGAGAACAGTGGTAACAGAACTTGTACCCCAAGCACCTTACCGGCCTGTCCAGAGGAGACAAAGGCATAGTGGCACATCCGAGTGGCAGGCCAAGGCTCAGCTGCTAGCTCCATACTTTTCTTTTCTTGGGGGTACATTTTATCTCTTGTCCTTCTTTTTCTTTCTTTCTTTCTTTCTTTCTTTCTTTCTTTCTTTCTTTCTTTCTTTCTCTCTCTCTCTCTCTCTTTCTCTCTTTCCTTTCTTTCTCTCTCTCTCTCTTCTTCTCTCTTTGTGTTCTCTCTTTCTCTCTTTTCTCCTCTCTCTCTCTTTCTTTTTCCCTTTCTCTCCCTCTTGGTCCATTCCGTTTCTTCCTTCTTTTTGTACGGTGTACGTCGTGTGCATCTCTCCCTTTTCCGTTGTTCTGTGTGTCTGTGCTTCTGTTTCAGGAAAGAAGAAGAAGGACGCAACTAACGTACATAGTTTGTTAAGTAGAGACACAAGGCATATTGGCCCTCATTCCAACCCAGGTGGTAAGTTCCCTACTTTACCACCATGGTGTAAACTCTGTTTACACCATGGTGGATGGCGGATTTACCGCCCCATTCCAAGGTGAGTGGGGCGGTAAATCCCCAATCCCCATTTACCCTTCCCCATTCCCATTTTTGCACCATAGGGCATAATGGGAGTGGGGAAGGCGCTAATTACGGCACCGTAAATTACGGTGCCGTAATTAGCACCAAGGACGCTTAGCGCCTTGGTACTTAACGCCTGCTGGAAGCAGGCGTTAAGGTGGAAATCAGGCGTTAAGGGTTAACGGCGCTGACGGCGCCGTTAAACCCTTAACGCCTGGGTTGGAATGAGGGCCATTGACACGAATGAGAGACTGTGGACATATATATATTATTGTGGGTCAGCCATTGCTTGAGGATTGCGTGTCATATTGCTAATACTACTGGGAGTCTATTGGAGGAGGGTGTTATAGGGGGAAATCCTATAAAGCGGGCGAATGGGGGAAGTAGGATTGTATATTATCCAAATGGAACAATACATATAAATGCTAATAACATGAATGGAATTACTTATATCACTACTAATGTGAACACTAATAATAATAGTGGAAATGGATAAAATGACTCAATACAAAGGTTACGACTGTAAAGGAAGCAGGGAATAGACTATATACAGTAATAAGGGGACTGTCTGCCGCTATGGAAAGATATACTGGTATTTCTGATGACACTACTGAAGTGGCCATTTTTGAGCATGTGTATAGTGGAATGAAATGAGAAGTGCAATGAAAGTATGACACATATCATGGGGTGGGCTTTGACCTGATCGAGGACATTCATCAACCCACATTCTCCAATTCCTGGTACTCTGATAGGAGTGGCATCGGGCGAAATGCTGTAAATGGGAGCTGTTATGTGTGTTCACTCATTCCGCACGGGTCATGGGCTCCTAAGGCGTCAGTGCCACAAACAGTCCCAACTATAGAGGCACAATGCCTGGTTCATCTTGCGCTATGCAGAATAAAAGGAACGTTCCAGGTACACAGTGTGGAATTGCAAATGGTGGGCCCAGATTTTGTAAAATGCTCAGACGACCAAAAAAACATCAAGTGGGTTACCTTATCTGATGTTCAAGGGATGGAAGTATGTCAATAATAACTGGCACGGCAGCACACTACCTTGCCTGGCAAAGGACTGGTAACATATATCAAGGAAAGAATGGCATGAGTGGTGTACTTCTGTGTGCAGAACGTATCACAAAGTTAACATGGATTGCAACGATGGAAAAATCGGTGCAAGTACACAAGGAAGAAGAGTCTACGTTCTGTTTCCGCAGCAACAGTACTGTCTTTATTAGCACAAATGAATATTGTAATAAAACTCTCTTGATCGCACACATGAAGAAAGGAACAGCAGCACTGATGGATTACAACTGGATCTGTGGTCGGCAACCATACTTGCACCTGCCAGTTACATGGAGGGGTTGTTGTTTGCTGGCCACATTGCATTCAGCGCTCTTGGTAATCCCAGCAAAACATTTGAAGAGGGGAGCGCTGCCTGCAGAGGGGCCAATGGGTTTCCCCACAGTGCAACCTGAAGATAAGAGCGTGGTGCCAATGCTGGAGCCCCACTTCTGGCTGGGGAAAGGACAGTTCCAGCAACCACAGAGGATAAAAAGTTCAAATTACATTTCTAAAGATTCTTCCACATTGCTTGCTGAAATACCAGAAGAATTCATACTTTTTAGCTTAGCAGAATACATTTTCGCCTTTTTACTTTTGCCGAGAGTGCAGACTGCAGCAAACGCTAAATGGCTTAAGATCGTGAGGTGGGTACTGGTCCAGCTCGCAAACGACACAGAGAACCGGTTCAACGTAATCAAGGTTGAGTTACAAGCAATGAGACTTATGACAATGCAAAATAGCTACATGCTCGATATGTTTTATTTTATTCTATTTTTTTAATAATATTTTATTGGTTTAAACAAAGATAAAAGACCATGCAGTGGCCACAATCACATACACCTTTAACATTTTTCCATCACAGTTATCCTAATCTATTTCATAATCTATTTCATACAACAACAGTTACATTTCAAAAGGGAATCACTGGAAGCCACCATTATTTTCATTATTCCCTTCCATTCAATTCACTCTTAATTTTTAAAACAACTTCAATAATTTTCAATACGATAATCACCAAACTGGTCTTTTCTCCCATAAATATCAATGCCAATCAATCAGGCGGGCTCAAGGTTGTTTCCTCCCAACCACTGTCCACTAAGTACACACTTCTAGTTTATTTTAAGGAATCACAGGAGGGTACCTAATGGCATAGGGTCTCTACAGAATCCTTCTGCTTACAGAAGCAACATTCCACAGTTACAATACTTGCCATTTTCCTTGCCATTGTACTTCACCTGTTGCTAGAATATTCAACCTGCATCTCAATAGTAAATCATATCTCAATCATAGTCTCAATATTGTCTGCCAAAATAGGCCTTCCAGTTTCTCCCATATTTCCCAGGGCAGATGTAAAATAGCCTCTGCTCCATATGTTAGAACTTGTGCATTTTTTGGTTTATAGAAGGTAAGCATGGGGATCATCATATATCTCCCGAACCTCCTATGAAAAGCTTTTCCCTGGTTGATTAAGGTGGCTAGACTCGATTTTAAGTGGGTGTATTGTCCCTGGTCATTGACATTTCTATTAATGACAATCCCCAGATAAATCATGGTCTCAACCACTTCAAGTGGTTCGGCATTCACTCTCCAAGTACATTTTTCCAATTTTTTATTTTTGTAAGCCGATTTCATTGGCAGCACCTTGGATTTGGCGACATTGATCATCATACCTTTCTCCCTCAAATAGGAACTAAAAGCAGTAATCCTACATTGGAGTCCCACTGATGTTAGATCTAAGAAGACCAAATAATCAGCAAAAAAATCCAAAGCACTGCCACACCATTGATTCTGAGGGGGAAAGCATTCACGTCCTTCTGCGAATCACCCAAGTCTGCAATATACAAGCAAAAAAGCAGTGGGGCTAAAGCACAACCTTGTTTAATGCCTTGGTGTGTGGGGATTCTTTGTGATAAATGACCTTTTCCTGAGAGTCGGATTCTACCTTAGGTATTTGTGTAGAGCACATCTATGGCTCTACCAAATCTTTAGGGCAGTTCTACATTCTCAATTTGGCCCAAATCCTCTCCCTAATGACCCTGTCAAAAAATTGTTTGAGATCAATAAAACCTAAATACAGGCACATTCCAGATTCCAGGGCCTTCTCTTTCAGTATATTAATGATAAAGAGATTCAGTGGGGTACCCACCCCTTTGACAAACCCAGCCTGTCTCGGGTCAAAGATACCCCTCTTCTCAGCCCATGAGCTCAGATCGCTTAAGAAGACACTTGTGAATAGTTTTCCTACGGAGTCTAATAGGGCGATAGGGCGATCATTTTTTGGTATCGCCCTATCCCCTTTTTTTAAAATGGGCACTATATTTGCTTCCCTCCAGGAAGATGGAATCTTTTTTAGGCCATAATTTGGGAGAATAGAATTACCAAAATTGTGCTCAATTGGCTTCCATTTTTTAAAATGTCATGATTGGATAAGCCATCTGGCCCCAGGGCTCCAGATGAGCTAAGTTTGTTAATCATCATCTCTGCATCTGATTCATCGAACTTAAATTTCCAAGATCGGAGTGGTCGCTCTTCTATCTTAATTACAGGCCATCCTGGATCAGCAAACAAGGTTTTATAAAGCGAGACCCAGTCCAATTCCGATACCATGCTAACAATGTTATTAGGTCTAAAGGAGCCCTCGTTGTTGATTAGCTCCCACATATTTTTAGTACTTTTTGCACAGACCACTTTTAGCATTCTGCATCATTCTGCACCCTGGATGCCCTTGTACTGATACACCAATTTCTGTATTGTTGCCTAACTAATTGAATACACTCCGCTCTTTTTTCTGTCAGCTTCTTTATTTAGCCGCCTAATAGACTTTCGGAGCAATTGTCCCTTTTTCATCACAACCAGATCATATCTATGTTTTTGTACTCCTTGGGCTTTAACTTTACCCACCCTTGCTTTACCATAATCTTGAAAGATTCCTTGATGCTCAACACACAGGGGTTTCTCTCTAGACAAGTCTATATAGTGGGCAGCAATTTGTGATGCCTCCCCCTGTTTTAACCGTAGGCGATTACCACTAGCCTCCATTTTCACATCGTCCATTTTGTTCCTCACTTCTCCCTTCGTTCCATCATTTATGAAAATGGCTAGCAAGTCATGGTCGCTAAATCTCTGTGATAGTATGGAGAAGTCCTCCACCTTCTCTCTTATATTCCCAGAGATGAAGCAATAGCCATTACAAGATTCTTGCATCCCCGCTTCCATGTACTCTTCCCTGGCATGTTACACTATGTTTGACCATTAAGCATAAACATGTCCCTTGCACCCACACTATTCTTCCATTCCCTTTCCCTTGTGTTCCATTCACTCTCTTTCAGTGGATACCCTTTCTTGCTTAGTAGTTTAATGTTCAGATCACCACAAATGATTATTTTTGCATCTTCTCTTTTTCCCATTGCTTCATCCATCACTTTTCCGATTGACTCTATTAGCTTAACATTCTTATTCATATTGACTTGCCAATAAACATTGATCATGAGGAGCGGACTAACTGGCTCTCCCTCATTTGTTCCAGCCATATTATTTGTACATATGTATTAGGACATACCACTTTACTAACATTCCAACCCCAATCGAATTTGACAAATGTTAATGGCTCTGCATACGGGCGACCAGTTAATCCCTTTGGTGCAGGGTTTAAGAAGGCCGCAAAACCATCATATAGGGGTGTTTCCCTTAACCAATTCTCAAGGAGACACAACACATCAAATCTTTTTGAGTCTGGGATTTTTTCAAAGAAAAGGAAACTAAATCCCCTTGTGTTCCAAGAAGCTATCCTAAACAGCTCTTTCACATCCCTGGCTTGAATCTATTCGTTCTGACCATCACATAGTGCACATGCTACCCAATCCCATGATTGGTCCTCAGCAAGCTTTTCATCCTTTTCTGTTTTTTTCATATCTCCCCTTTTTCCCTGATTAGCAATCGTAAATTTCAGGTATTTCAAATTTTCTTTTGTAGGAACCAAGGCTCTCTCTTCCATGGGAGAAGTTTTCTTTTGGATATTTTCAATTGCATCCTCCTTTAGTAACTCTCTCTCCATCATCACTTCTCTGCAGTTGGCTCTTATCTGTTCGTGATAATCACTTATCTCAAATCCTAATAGAACAAATTTATCTTTCAAGGATAGGATTAGATCTGTCTTCAATTTCGTAGTTATATGCAGTATGACCCAGTCAGTCCTTGTATCTATAACAAATTCCACAATACTAATATCGTTTGTGGAAATCTGATGAGCCGGTACAATGCAGTTGAACAGTCTCAAGGAATTTCTTCTGGTGGGTTTGGACCTCCTAGTATTTTCTCCAGATACATTTTATAGCTTGTTCCAAGCGGGCCCTTCTCCATTTCCTTGTTTTTTTTCCTTTATCTAATTACTCTGTATTACCTTTCTTTCCCTTCTCGCCCGTTATTTTGGGTGTTTTCAAATCTTGAGGAATTATTATTACTGACTTTGAATTGCTAGCCCCCTCCATATTCTTCACTTTTGATGTTTCACTGGCTAGCAGCCTCTTTCTCTTCTCCTCCAATGTTGCAAATTGTCTCTGCTCCTGTTGTAGTGGCGTGGCTTGCTGTTTATCATCTACTTGTTTAACCTCTTTCTGGAGGGGTTTGATCATTGCCTCAAGTTGACCCTCAATTTTCGTCCACTCAGAGTTACTGATCTCTTTCCACCTCTCATCTTCTTCAACTCTGTCAATTTCTTCTATTAGGTCACTCAGGTCCACTTGCGATATCTGTAAGATTTACTCCTTCAGATCCACTTCACAAGGTTTTGTATGTTTGCCATCCTATAGTTAGCTCTTTACAAGTCTTTTTGGTTCTGGTCTATTTTCACTTGAAAGCGATGAGCGTAGATTTCTCAAAAAGGCTCTTGAGCCATTTTATTTCCTTTTTATTGCTGGAGGCATATTGTTGGATTTCTTTGTATTTTTCTGGCATTTCTTAGAAGCACTTTCTGATATTGGTCTCGATTTTACTAATCCAGAAGATTTGAACATCGAGAAGATATTTCCTTCTTTAGGAATTATTGTAACACTTTGTTTTTCTTGAGCAGCTGGAATAGGCTCTTTGAGGCCAGAACTCTTTTGGGCTTCTACAGAGTCATCCATTACCCTACCGCTCGGCATCTGTAGGGCCTTAATCTGGGCTCTCACACATTCACCATCCAACATCAACACCTGCATCATAGTTGTTTTCTCCATTGTTTCTCTTCTGGCTAAATCACAGAGGCGATTTTGCCAGTTAACCGAGACCTCCGCCTCTTTATCCATTCTAGTTTCCTTCTTTTTTGCAAGCATTTACATCCCAATCAGTTTATTAGATATTCCCATAATGATGGCTGACTGGTACTGTAGGCTAGTTGTTATTGCCTCATATAGTTTGGTAAATGGGAGGAGTGAAATTGTTAGGGAAGCCATCATGAGCGGCTGCAACTGGGCCCATTCCTCTGTTCTCAGGGGGGATTGTCTATTCCGTCTAGTTTTATTTGCATAGGCTGAGCGTTTTTGAGACAGCGCCAGGGAAGACATCGATGAGCTTTGAGAGCTTTGAGAGCTTTGAGTAATATTTCCCTCAAAGACTGAATCCTCCACCTGATTATTCATCACACTCTTATTGGGAGGATTTACCACCCAAGATCTCATTATCCATATCCAGCGATCTTAGGGGTAGCTGCTCTGAAGCTTTTTCAGGGAGTGAGCCTTTCCTCTTTTCCTCCTTTTCCGTTTTTGTTGTGACACAGATTTCTATTCAATTGGACTTTTTATGGCCCCCCCACACAAATGTTGGTTGGTATTTGTTGCTTCTTGCAGATCCACATTTATATCTGCTTGTCTTAATGACTCATCAAGAAAGTGCACCTGCTCAGTTAAAAACTCCTATGTTTTTGTTGTGCAATTTGTAAGGTGAGAGTAGATAGTTCCTTTATCAAGTGTGTGGTCAAATCAGCATTTTGCCCCATTTCCAGTGGTCTTGAGTCATGGCTTGTATTTATACTTATAACCGCTCTACGGTTAGAGTTTCTTTTTTGCCTTTGCCTGATCTCTAACTTATTGGACCCCTCCTTCAGTGATTCTCAGATTTGCAGCACACTTGCACTTTCTTACGTATTTATAGTACTACGGCTAGCCGTACCCTTCACTTCCATAATATTTCCACCAATGATAGTGTCAGGCACATTCTCAAGTGGGCTTTGGGCCCTCCTTTCATTCTCTACCCAAGCAGTGGTAGATTTCCCCCCTCCCTCTCATTCGCAGTTTGTGCGCAGGTGGCCGATTCCATCCAGTCAGATTCCTCCGAAGGGCCTACCAGAGTCACTTTCTCCCCTCCGGAGTCTAAGATTCTATCTTACATCCCTTTAAGAACACTCGCCCCCCTCCTTACCTGGAGTCGTGTTCTTGTTCCTGTGGGACTCACCCGATTTAACATTCTTCTCCCCTGCCCTCCTCCCGTCGAACTCCGGCAAACTCCTACTGGTTCCTACTTCTCTACGCTTCACTTCACAGTCTGTTTTTGAAGACTGGAGCAGGCGAGGTGAGCGGACAGAGTGGGCTCCAGACTCCCTTAAAGGTTCAGCAGCAGTTATTCCAAAGCTGTATTAGCTTTAAATCACAGCAAGTTCCAATGGCAGCAAAGACAGCAAAACGTAGGTTAGCAACTCCAGCGCAGGCGTAGGCAAGCTCGTACTTGTCTCGTACATCGCTACGCTTCGCTTCACAGTCTGTTTTTGAAGACTGGAGCAGGTGAGGTGAGCGGACAGAGAGGGCTCCAGGCTCCCTTAAAGGTGCCATAGCAGTTATTTCAAAGCCGTATTAGCTTGAATTCACTGCAAATTCCGATGGCAGCAAAGACAGCAAAAAGCAGGTTAGCAACTACATCGCAGGCGTAGGCAAGCTCCTACTTGGCTCCTACTTGGCTCCCACTTAACAGCAATGGAGTGTGGGATTTGCAACATATTTGGCAATTCCTGTTGCACATTCGGACCTCCATAAAATGCAGAAAATGCATCATTTTCCCAAATTATTGCAGCTGTCCCTGGTTTGGTTGTTCGTATGAAGAAGGAGGGAGGAATCCAGGACAGTGAGTGGCTGAATATGACTTTCAACTGGGCCCCATCATGGCTAGGCACAATCGTGAAGATGTTAATGAAAATCATTGTGTTCATCCTGGTCATTTTATGCACGTGTCAGCTGGTTTTTTCGATGCTGTGCTACTGTGGCACCTGATAGCGCACAAATGATGGTATAAATTGGGCGTTCAAAAGCACCTCGTGAAACAAAAAACATTGAAGTACAAACCGATGTCCCACGGGGTGGCCCAAAGTATGAAATGTGTCCCATCCTGTGTGGAGATGAAGTTTATCCTTTAAACCACACTGCCATTTCCCTACCCCCTGATCCAGAAAGTTACACTGAGGTTTGGGAGGACCTGGCTGGGGAAGGGGGTTGTATTTACATGACTTGTTCACCTGAAGAGTACGTGCATAGGGGGAAAGTTTGCAATCAGTGTGTAGGGCATAACAGAATTTGTTACTGTGGAAGGAGGCAGCCCCCCTAGGCGCTTTAAAGTAAGGTGAGATGCATTCAAGGCACTGTGATGAGCCATGTGGCAGGTGGGGTCAGTGAAAGGGATGCCATCCCGCTTAGCAGACCCCATGCTAATATAATCAATTATAGTGTATTCATATGGTGTGGGCCAAGGTGCGGGCAGCATTGTTATTTTTGCATAGATATTAATAATCTTAGGTACAGAGAAGGCTTGCATGGTAAAGGCAGCATTACATGCACTAGGCCGAAATCCACGAGGTTACAGAAATCTCCAGTCATGCACAAGCTCCCATGAGGACAGTGTGCACCGCCAGTCATTGTTCTTGAAGAGAATCATTATTTCTTTATCTTACATATGCAGTGAAAAGTCCTCCACCTTCATCGTATACTTGTGTATACAGGACACAAGGATTTTAAAGGGAAATCTCACACATGTGTACACTCACAAGTCAATATTTGCTACAATTGGTGCAAACAAAGTCAACCCATCATCCCTTACATTTTGGAATACAATAAACGTAATAATTTGTACCATCCATACTTACCTCAAAATCTACATCTGACAGATATCTAACTACAAAATATCAAAATTCATCAGAACTGTTAAAAAAACAAATAAAAAAGAATATGATGCACAACACATTCACACTCTATACATACTGGTCATTTCAAGTGCAAGAACACCACTTGAGCTAACTGCAAATGTTCTTGTCACTCTGTTGTTACAACTGTCAGCCTATGTAGATAGCATTTACTTGCACGTACCTATCTGGTGAAATGGCTCTCATGCACATAAATCCATCATGAAATCCAAATTCAATCACAGTATATCCAGAAAAAGAAATGTCTAGTGGATACATGTGCAGGATGTATTACTTGCACCTTAAACCCTCAAGAATTTCTCATGTACAGTACTCGCTAGGGGTTCTGGAGAGTGAAACTATTCCTCAAAATGAAATTATGGACATTGTACACACTTGGAAACATACAGTCTCTGCTACCATGTAACACATTTCTCTGTTTACATTTCACTGTACCGAATGAACGAGTATAAGTATACCAGTACAGCATTTTTTAAATAAAGCTAATCAGTACAGCTTGTGAACTTTTTGCAATTCACTTAACCTTTTAAGATTTCAAGATCTTGATATTTGTAAAATTCACCTTGTTTCCCACTTATATATTTTCAAACATTTCACTTAAATTTGCCTTATAAAACAACATCAGTAATTTTAGAATACTTGTGGTCCTCACCTTAAAATTGATTGGGCCTAATATGTGATAAGGATTTTCTTTTTCTTTTTTTTTGTTAAATGAAACGCTTAGAATGTGCCTGTTTCCAAAACGCCACGTGCTTCCTGATTTCTTGAGGTTAATGGTCATTTAGATAAGGCAATTGCAGACTCACATTCCATGCATACTGTTCCTTCAACCAATGAAGCATATTATACATTCTATACTTATACTTCACTTTGAAAAAATCTGTGGGATTTCAGAAGCTAATTATTTGTTCCATCTCTGCATATTATTTTAATTAGTACACCAAAAGGTACTGGACTAACATGGTGTAGAATTTTTCATTGCCAGACTACAAATATAAAGAAATAACGGTACGCAGTGATTATATTGAATAGGAAATAACAAATGCATTATTACCAAAATAAATACTGAATGATAAATATATAGGGGGTGGGGATAAGGGATTCAAAGGTGTGGGAGTTGTTCAGGGTGGGGTTAGAAGCATGGGTGAATGGTGGGTTTGAGGTGGAACCCCAATGTAAAAAAAATACAAATTCTGTATTTTCTTCGGTAAAATTGCATTTGTTTTTTCTCAACTCTTTACAATCACATGTAACTGAAATAACACATTTGTCAATTTGGTGCTTCTGAGGTACATGAAATATGTAATTAAAAATAAAAGATTTAACCTAACCCACTTCACTTATAAGCAAGTGTTTCTTGGTGAGAAATCTTTTACGAAAGTAAGATTAATCCACCATGAAGGTTTTAATGCCATGTTTCGTCAATATACGGTATTCAGGGTATCCGGTTATATTTTCTAAAACATATTTTCAAAATGCCATTTGGTCGAAAACATTTTGGCCCAAAAAATATTTTCTAATGTTTTTATTTTTATTTTATATGTTTTATTTTAGTCTCGTTAGTAAAATAAAAAGTTTCAATAAGAAACAGGGGTTTGGGGGTGAACCCCCGAATTTCTAAAATAAAATTAAAAAAATAATTCAAAAAAAACATTTTCGGCAAAATTGTATCAAGAAAATGGCATTCGAAAATATGCCATTTGAAAAAATCACTATAAACCGGTATTCAGAAAGAACAACAAATGCTGTTTGGAGTGTATGATATGTGTATGACCCAAACACAGAGATGACCTGACAAAATACTAAATGCCTACCCAATGCTTAAAAGCAAAATGTGCTTAACAAGTAAAATACAGCCCTTTGTGGAAAGATCATTATCTCATAAGTACACTGTCTTCTTTGAATGAAGTACACCTTAAATACTCCTTGGATCTCTTAAGTAATTGTTCATTACATACATTCCACAAAAGGTGTAATGTAAATGTTTACCAAACCATAAATGTATACCTGACGTGTTCACTCTTTCAATGTTAACATTGAGAACGCACCAATGGGTGTCCAACAATTTACACATGTTAAGTGCATTGCAAGGTATTGTTATGAGCTATGTATTTCTGCATTGTTGTCTAGTGTACTTTAGGTACACCTTAATTTCTGCATGTAATTGTGCTTGAAATATATTACATAAAACAGGTAACCTCAATTTCTACTTAAAAGTAAATTAATACCTGTAGTGTATCACTCTTTACATGGTATTGTTGAGGTGAGAATATGCCAATTGATGTATAATAAAGAATTAAAAGATAAATGCATTTCAAGTTTTTCTTGTACGCTATTGCTATACCCTCTTCATTTCCTTTTAAAATGTGCTTTGCTGTTAAACCCCTCTTGTTTCTTGTATACCCTGTCACACATCGATTAGAAATATGTAAATAAAATACACACATTTTCTACACATGAAACTGATGTATTAAAAAATAGTACATTAGAAAATGTACTCTCTTTGAAAGTTAAGAATAGGTTAAAGAGCAATATTTTTAAACCTCATATGAACTTTTATCACATTCAATTTGTTTTCTCTACTTTACAGGTAAACGTCAACTCAATAAATAATAGAGCAATATTATATAATTGTTCAGAGTCAGTACTCTTCAATATTGAGTGCTAAGAAAGCATGTATTGCATTACAGTTTGTTCACAGTCTTGTAGGGTATTTTGTGTAGATTTGGGGCCTAGCGGTATTTTCTTACCGCCAAAAATAAAGTCATTCAGCAATAATCACTCCTTGCATACAGATTGGGTTTGGTATTATAGTAATATAGTGGATATGCTTTATTTCAGTACACAGATATATTTAGTTGGTATACATTCTGTTGGTGGTATTTTTGGTGAGCATAATTCCTTTGTTTTATTTGTGGCCCCAATATCCAGAACCCCCTTTCTCCTTACTTAGTAATTTCGTGTGATCAATAGAGAGACCTCAGGCCTACATCTTATGGATACCACAATTTTCACATACAGTATTCACAACCCCTGTGGTATTATCACTAATTTATTTACATCAGTGAAACTATTTCCAGAGGCCTCTCTTTCTGCTGACTCATATACGTCCAGCAAACTATTTCATTATGTTCCACTCAGAAATCACACACACATATATACACTGAGTGGAACCACACACACAGCTATTTATAATTGCTCATAACATTACTTTATCTGCATAGAAACTTGGCGCTTTAAGCATCATTCCCTCTATGGCATATTATTTTTTTAGACACCAAATGAAACAGAAACAAGAATACTCTTAGGCAGTCTGTGTGTTATCACAATTTCATTTTAAAATGATACATTACCATTCGTGAGACAATCCTCTCTGAAATAAAAACATGAGAAAGACAAAATGCAAGAACACTATGAATTTCATTTCATATTTGCACAAGATAGAGAAAAATTACATTGTTTGTTTTGCCTTCAGCTGGCAACATTAAAATGTGTCATTTAAACACAGTGAAAACGCTGCCTGTCTAAAATAGGTCTCATGCACATACCGCACCCTCACTTTTATACAAGATAATTACCAGCAAATTGTAGCTGTTCAGCACGCAAACTCCCTGGACTGGTAGCTTTCTTTAAATGGCTCAAGGCTTTCCTTCAAAGCACCCCAGCGAGGACATGCAGTTCTGATCTGTAGTCTCTCAAGCCAGTGCTTATTGACTGGAATCTCCAGCCTGGGAAAGTCAGCAATGGACTGGGACGACACCTCTCAAATAGGAAACCCCATAGAAACTCCGGCCAAGTCTTCCCCGGAGCTGTGCAAAATGTCCTCTGCCTTTCTTCCTTCCCGAGATGCACCAAGAGACCTCTGTTACAGCCCTTCATGTGACGTGCATCCAATAAAAACCTATCATGTCATACCCTCCTTCTTCAAACAATAGCTCACTTTTCAGTAAGAAACTGTATCCACTAATTTCCTGCTTATTCGAGTTTTGTTTCTTTAGCAAGGACCGTGAAAAGCACAGACAAAGAGAAAGGAAAAAAAATATTCTGAATGTCCGTTTAAAATGACTTTCAGCCTGCCTCATTTTGCACTTGGAGAACACATTATGATAATAATAAGTTAAGATCATGTTAGTACTGTTTATTATATTAGTTCATTAATTCTCAAATGTGTCTCCTGCAACGGAGGCATTTCAGGTGAAAAAAAATGGTGTGCATTTGCATTTTGCATGTGAAACAAAAATGGATGTGTTTTTGACTGAGTAGCCTGTCTTCATTGACATGTCCATGTTGCACTGGCAACACATAGCTTGCTTTACCGCATTATAGCAATATATTAAACCCATGCAGTGGCGCTGCATTAAAAAACACGCTAAATAATCCTAGAGTATGCACTTTTTTAATATTGGCCAATAAGATGCTGTATTTTGAGCATGAGTGCTAGTTACAGTAGGTTCTACTTTGATCTCTAGTTTCATGGCAGGGACAGGTTCATGTAAACTATAAAATGTCCCTCTAATTGTCTTGCCTCAGCTGGGCTTTCCCACTTATTTGGCATGATTGTAGGTACTACAACCCTTTCCTTAAGGCTAACAATTGTGATATTCTTTCAATTAGATAAATGTGGGTCTAAAGATATGTTGTTTTATTTATGCAGAGGCTTTATTTCTTTATGGTGCTGAACAGAATATTTCCATGGGGCAAAAGTTCAATTTCCATACCACCCCCTTTCTGAAATAAAAGACTTGCGGAATTCCTTGTTTTTCCTTTTTTCCTCCTTTGACTTTTATGTAGTTTGTGTTGTTTACTTTTTTTCTCGGGGTTTAATTTTTCAGCTCTTCAGAAAGCACTTCTGCAGCCTTTGCAATGATCATGTTTGGACTTACCTGCAGATTAGAACTATGCTGTGGGTCTGTATCTACTGTTTCAGATAGTACTTGCTCCAACTTCTAAAGATGCTGCTTATTCTATTCACTTGGGACGCATAGAACTACATTATCTGTGGATGTCTCGGTAACCACTGATTGTACTGATTGTATTTCTCCATAATTCATGTGGGATTCACATGTTTCTTCAATTAGCTCTTGAATAAGTTTGATTCACTATGGTATGAATGGCTGTAGTTTCTTCTTGTATCTCCTTGGATTTACTGACAAAATGCACAATCTGTAAAACCTTAAGTTTTCTTTGAAAGTACAGATCTATCAACTGAAGAAGACAGATGAGTAAACATCACACATTTTGAAATACATATACATTTTATTTACTCTTCTATGCATCTAAAAAAGCACAAATACACAGATTCGAAACATAGGGTAAAACCTTCAATTACAATGCATTTTGCCTTTCCATTTCAACTCACCAAATTCAGAAATCACCCATAAATTGTTTACATACCACTACGAGCACACACATACATGTTTTGTGTCCACTTTACACAGGGAATGAACTTCAGCCATTCCCTTAGCCCTGAAAAGACAACAGAAGATTAGTGACCACTTTGCTCATACCAGAATCAAAACCCATGCCCCACACTCTACCGGATCATCCAAAGTGCCATTTGCACTTCCCTACAGACATACTCAGTACCCACTTTACCCCCATATTATACTGTAGGCCATGGGGTGGGGCCGGTGACCATTGTCAGTGACAAATCTGCTGGTGGCACAGCCTTTGGCCATCCTCCACATCACACCAAGCCACCCAAAATAGCCACTGGGTCTCGCATACGCACCCAAAGTAAGCATTTTTCTTCCATGGCAGCCACAAATCCTAGCCACTCTTCAATGTTAGGACATATTGAAATCCACTATACCCCCGACCACCTTACACATTATGAGATTATGAGGAATCCCACAAAGCAACAATATCCATTGAAAGATTGTATATGCAATGGCCAGTGTTTGAATTGCCTGTAGCGTGCCCCACCAACCCACTCAGTGTGTCCACTGGGTATGGTACATAAATATCCCCAAACACAGAGAGTCTTTAGGCTACTGGCCACATTGCCACAGACAAGGCCTTTAGCCATGCCACCGTTCTTGCCAAGCCACCCAAAAGGGTCCTAAGCATTTTTCCATACACCAGGCCAGTCAGAAGGACTTGGTCTCATTAGTCTGCAGAACATCCAGGGTAACCTTGTTATCACAAATTAATTTTGCCTACTTTTCAACAATTTTAAAACAAACCAACAGACATATATGCACCAATAACCATAACTACATTTGCCAACTGCAGATATACACACACACACACACACATACACGTTTTACCTACCTTGTGGGGACTATGTGTGAGGACCTGCCTTCTGCGGACTATCCTTTCCCAATGTTTTTGAAATTGGCTAATAGCAGAACTATGTTCAGAAAAAATTCATAATACAGGATCCAACTTCATATTTGCAAAAATGCTTATTTTTACTCGCGTGTACGTTACCATCTTTGCGGGGACTTGAACGCGTGTTACCATCCTTGTGAGGACTTCATTATTCTTATTTAGAATTGAATCTTTCCCTATGCAAATAGATAAATGTTTGTTTCATAGACACCTTTGTAACTTAAGCAGTTCTATTTCTAAATATGAGTACCTGCTCATACCAGAGGAATACACAATAGATGAATGGTAATGGTGTTGTATTTTCCATAAGAAATTCACTTAAAAACATGCTCAATCAGGCATTATACCATATTATAAAACACTCCAAATGTGTCAGAAAAGAGAACTGGGCACAGAATGATTAGGCGAAGGGCTCAAGATCACACACTGTGGTCAGGTGAGGAATACGTGATTTGAATACAGGTGTCATTGTTTCACAGTCACCATATTGTCCACCGAAACACAATATACGCTCTATGATTGGTCTGATGACGAAGATGTAACAGTCCTCATTGAAATGGTATTTGATGTTGGTGATGCTGAAGTCCCAATAGAGATTGTATGCCATCATACTGGTTTCAGGTCCTCACGAAGATGCTCTGTATGATTAATCATGTTAAAGACCCTACACCTATGTTGTTTTATAAACTACACAGAGATGGTGCATGATTAACATAATGATAAAGTATCCATTGATATGGTGTTTGATGTTGGTGATGATGAAGTACTAAAAGAGATTGTATGTCATGATAATTATATCCAGATCCTCACAATGATGGTGTGTGATGATTATGTTAAAGTCCCCACAGAGCTGGCGTGTGTTAATAATTTTAAAGTCCCCAGAGTGATGGTATGTGATAATAATGATATTAAAGTCCCCAGAGAGATAGTGTGTGATTATCTTGATATTAAAGTCCCCACAGAGCTGGTGTGTATTAATAATAACTTTAAAGTCCCCAGAGTGATGGTATGTGATAATAATGCTATTAAAGTCCCCAGAGAGATAGTGGGTCTCATTACGAGGTTGGAGGTAGGCATGCCTTTTTACCGGCATGGCTACCCCCAAACTCGGGTCCGGCTCTAGGTCCCGTGAAAGGGGAATTACTGGGCCATTCCGACCTCGGCGGGACCGGTAATTCCCCTTGCGCCGGAGCCAGTACGTCCCCATTCCCATTTGAGCCCCCATAGGGCTCAATGGGAATGGGGAGGATAGTAGCAGCGGTACTGTTCATAACGGTACCGAAGCAACTATCCATTTTTGCTCGCGGGTGCCACTCTGCACGCCTGTTCTGACCAGGCATGCAGAGCGGCACCCATGAGCAAAACTCGTAATGTGGCAGTACAGTGACAACGGTGCCGGCAGCACTACCAGCGCCATTGTCACTGTACTGCCACAATCGTAATGAGGCCCATTGTGTGATTATCTTGATGTTAAAGTCCCCACAGAGGTGGTGTGTGTTAATAATAACTTTAAAGTCCCTAGAGTGATGTGATAATAATGATATTAAAGTCCCCAGATAGATAGTGTGTGATTATCTTGATGATAAAGTCCCTAGAGAGATGGTGTGTGTTAATAATAACCTCCCCAGAGTGATGGTATGTGATAACAATGATATTGAAGTCCCCAGAGAGATAAGGTGCTTCATTACAAGTTTGATGGTCAGGAAATAAGGGTGCCAGTAGCAATGTACCGCCACCCTTTCCATACTGCCAAACTATGAGAATGCCGGTAGGGGCCATGGAACTCCTGGCAGGCCTGACCTGCCGGATTTTCAGGCCACTACCGGCTTGTCTCACACTGAAGCGCAGACACCGTTAGCAATGTTGTTACAGGGTTGCCGGTAACCTGCCACCTACCACCGGCTTTAACCGGCAACACTGAAATGAGGGCTAGTGTGTGATTATCTTGATGTTAAAGTCCCCAGAGAGATGGTGTGTGATTATCTTGATGGTACAGTCCCCATATAGATTGTATGCGATAATTACATTAAAGTCCCCAGAGAGATAGTGTGTGATTATCGTGATGTTAAAGTCCCAGAGAGATGGTGTTTTATGTTGGTGATGCTAAAGTACCATTATATATTGAATGTCATGATACTAATGTGCAGGTCCTCATAAAGCTGGTGTGTGATGTACATGTTATAGTCCCCACAGAGATGGTGTGTGAAATAATAATAATGTCCCCACAGAGATGGTGTGTGATGTTGGTGATGTTACAGTCCCAATAGAGGTTATGTGTCATGACACTGATATTCAGCTTCTACCAAAGATGTTCTGTGAGAATAAGATTAAAGTCCCCACAGTGATGCTATTTGATAATGATTATTTTAAAGTCTCCCTTAAAGCTAGTGTGTTACAAATAGGATACTAAGAGAGATGGAATCTCTAACAGTCCTAAGGGACAAGGAGAGACACAATAGGGGAAGAAGCAATAACTGATGGGTTAGCACGCATATAGAGCTAATGAAGGACGGTTGAAGTTGTGCAGACACAATGGTAAGAGCATTGAGGACACAAGAGTATACGCCACTGATTGCCTGGACAAACAAGTGATGAAGCATTTTAAAAACCAGCAGTGATGAAAGAGAAGGTTTAGAAGAAGCTCTTTTTGATACATGAGCTGATAGTTGTTCTATTTAGAATAGATTTGGAAGTCGAGGCAGACGCGGAAAAGCGTTGCAAAAGAATGATAGAAGTCTATCATGATACAAGACAGAAGGAAGCCCCACAGGGAAGGGTGGAACAATGATTGAGTCACAATATGCGGCTATACGTCATGAGGAAAGCCTTGTGCATTAATGTCTTTTAACCAGACTGACTCTGAATAGAAATGATGAAACAAAAGGGTTGTGCATGATGAAAGTGAAGTGTTCAGATTTAGACCTCCCTATATCTCGGGCGTCAACTCTGGTGACGCGGCTAAAATCAACCTTAATAATAGGCAGTCCTACGGTCAGAGGGGGGACATGACATTGTATGTAAGCATGTTCAAGCCATTGCCAGGTAAAAGGCAATGCAGGACTATTGTCTCTACCATGAACAGAAAGTGGTAGGTGACAAATGTGAGCTTTGGGATTTTGTATAGTCTTTGTGCTTAAAGAAAAAGACTTCCAAGGTAGGAACTTCTAGAATAATTATGGAAAACTTAGAAAATATTAGGGTATGAAGATAGGGAAAATAAAGAGACTCTTGATTAAAGGGTGGACATGTCGTGTAATAAGAACACTTATTTAGTATATGAAGAGATTTAGGATACATACTGAAAAGAGATTGGAGAAATTTACCTGCATGTTAGCAGTAGGACAAAGATGAGATGTTCAGAATCAAAAGGTACAGCAGACAAGCGCTGAGAGTGTAGTAAAACCGTAGGCGCAGTAACCACTTATGAAAACACAGATTAACATAAGACACAGGTTTAACATGTCTATGCATAAAGAAGAGATATGTTTGGGTCATTTTTTTGTATGTTAAAAAGACATAGGTCCACATATTGAAATAAGACGTATGGATGGAATCAAGGTTGATGATTTTATTTTTTTATTGAATAAAGATATGGAATGTTTGTATTAAGGATCTATTAGTTAAATAAAAATGAATGTATTATGGTATGTGGAAAAAGGATGATTATATGAGGAGCACTGGTAGAATTAAAAAGGGTTTATTGTAAGAGTGCGTGTTATTTTTTGTATATTTTAGAGACAAGTAAAAATTCAACACTATGGGGTCAAGTTTAGTATGAACAAATGTTGACGACTATTGCCTTTGTCATTGAGACAGGCTGTTAGTATAGCAAATAGGACGCTTTATGAGGATAATTCACAAATAGGTATTATCCGCCAGAAGGGAAAAGCCTTAGCGAATGCTGGCAACCTGGAAAGCTTTGGCTATGGGGTAGTTGCATTGAATTTAACAATTATAAGGTTGGGGTGTAGAGCAATGAACCATGCATGATTGTTTGAACTATGCTGTGTTCTATGACGATCTCCCAAGGGTGAAATGCATTGATAATTGAGAAACTCCTTATAACAAAATGGGATGTGCCTAAAGGCTTGGGGTTAACAGTGGGTTACCCTTTTCCTTTTGCCCCCCAGGTAGGTGCACCCACACATGTGAGGTACCTTTTTTGTCGGGATACCTGTGGGAACGCGAGAAGGTATGATATCTGTTGTTGGCGACCAGTTTCGGTGAGTGGACACAGGGAAATGTCTCTGAAATTGACTAGAAATGAAGAAAATTCTCAGACATTTCGCTCTGGCCACCCACCGAAACATACCGCCAACAACACATGGCCTACCTTCCCGCGTCCCCACACGTGTCCCGATGAAAATGGTACCTCACATGTGTGGGTGCACCTACCGGGGGTGCAAAAGGAAAAGGGTAACCCACTGGTAACCCCAAGCCTTTTGCCACTGCCCATTTTGTTCATGTGGGCAACCTACAAATTGTGGGCAACCTACAGATTTGAGCCTAGGGTGTCGAAGCCAGAAAGGGAAACAGGGAACCCCATGCATTTCCAAAAAGAGGACACCCGTGGGAATACACAGAGGTCTGCCTTTCGCAAATCGCCCCAGTTTTTATTAGCCACAATCCCCGACAAAGTGTGATATTTGGTGGAAAAAAACACAAGGTTCACTTTGTCTGGGGTTCTGGGTAATAAATCCTGGGCCGCTTTGTGCAAGTCACACCTCTGTGCATTCCCACGGGTGTCCTCTTTTGGGAAATGCATGGGGTTCCCTGTTTTCCTTGCTGGCTTCGACACCCTAGGCCCAAATCTGTAGGTTGCCCGCATGAACAAATTGTGCTGTGGCGAAAGGCTTGGGGGTACCAGCGGGTTACCCTTTTCCTTTTGCACCCCCGGTAGGTGCACTCACACATGAGGTACCTTTTTCGTCTGGACACCTGTGGGAACGCGAGAAGGTATGACATCTGTTGTTGGCGTCGTGTTTCGGTGAGTGGACACAGGGAAATGTCTCTGAAATTGGCTGGAAATGAAGACAATTCTCAGACATTTCGCTCTGGCCACCCACCGAAACACACCGCCAACAACACATGGCCTACCTTTCCTCGTCCACAAACACATGGCCCGATGAAAACGGTACTTCACATGTGTGGGTGCACCTACCAGGGGTGCAAAAGGAAAAGGGTAACCCACTGGTAACCCCAAGCCTTTCGACACATCCCATTTTGTTCATGTGGGCAACCTCCAGATTTGGGCCTAGGGTGCTGAAGCCAGCAAGGAAAACAGGGAATACCATGCATTTCCCAAAAGAGGACACCCGTGGGAATCCACACATGGCCTTATTGTTGGGGCGGCCCATCTCATGTAGCCCTCCCGAGGGGCAGATAATGGTGGGGGCTGTCCTGCACTCCTCCCTAGGAGCAGATATCTGGTCCCAGGGAGGACTGCATGACATGGCACCCACTCCATTGCAGCTGGGGGGGAAAGGGGGTTAACGCCCCATCCCATTAGAAAATTCCCAGACCCTTTGGGGTGCCCCACAGCCCCCTCTAAAAAGTGTTCCACCATTTTCCATTTTTTTCTTTGTTTACGAAACTTGCCTTGGCGCAGAGGGGCACATTGGTGTGCCAATCTGGACCTGGGGTGCCCAAACCTTACTGCCCCACCCACTGGCGGGCCTGTCCCACAATTTTTGGGGGCTCTCTCCCCCCTCACCCTAAATGGGTAGCGGGGGCACCTCATGCAGGTCTCCCTGGGCCTCCTACAAACGACTGCGTGAGGTACACCCCCCCATTTGGGGTGGGGAGGGAGAGGGCCCTCAAAAATTGTGGGACAGGCCCCCCAGTGGGTGGAGCAGTAAGGTTTGGGCACCCCGGGGCCAGATTGGCAGACCAATGTGCCCCTCTGCACCAAGGCAAGTTTAGTAAACAAAGGAAATAATTCAAAATGGCAGGCTGCCCTTTAGCGGGGGCTGAGGGGCCCCATACACCACCAGGTAATTTTCTATCGTGAAGGGGGGTGCACCTCTCCACCCCCACCCCAATTGGAGGGGTGGCACATCTCATGTAGCCCTCCCCGGGGGCAGATAATGATGGGGGCTGTCCTGCACTCCTCCCTAGGAGCAGATATCTGGTCCCAGGGAGGACTGCATGACATGGCACCCACTCCATTGCAGCTGGGGGGGAAAGGGGGTTAACGCCCCATCCCATTAGAAAATTCCCAGACCCTTTGGGGTGCCCCACAGCCCCCTCTAAAAAGTGTTCCACCATTTTCCATTTTTTTCTTTGTTTACGAAACTTGCCTTGGCGCAGAGGGGCACATTGGTGTGCCAATCTGGACCTGGGGTGCCCAAACCTTACTGCCCCACCCACTGGCGGGCCTGTCCCACAATTTTTGGGGGCTCTCTCCCCCCTCACCCTAAATGGGTAGCGGGGGCACCTCATGCAGGTCTCCCTGGGCCTCCTACAAACGACTGCGTGAGGTACACCCCCCCATTTGGGGTGGGGAGGGAGAGGGCCCTCAAAAATTGTGGGACAGGCCCCCCAGTGGGTGGAGCAGTAAGGTTTGGGCACCCCGGGGCCAGATTGGCAGACCAATGTGCCCCTCTGCACCAAGGCAAGTTTAGTAAACAAAGGAAATAATTCAAAATGGCAGGCTGCCCTTTAGCGGGGGCTGAGGGGCCCCATACACCACCAGGTAATTTTCTATCGTGAAGGGGGGTGCACCTCTCCACCCCCACCCCAATTGGAGGGGTGGCACATCTCATGTAGCCCTCCCCGGGGGCAGATAAGTGGGGGGACTGTCCTGCACTCCTCCCTGGGCTCAGGCGTCCCTTCCTAGGAGCAGATATCTGGTCCCAGGGAGGGCTGCATGACATGGCACCCACTCCATTTTGGGTGGGGGAGACGGGGTCATCACCCCGTCCCATTAGTAAATTCCCCATCCCTTTGGGGTGCCCCACAGCCCCCCCTAAAATGCATTCCACCATTTTCCATTTTTTTCTTTGTTTACAAAACTTGCCTTGGCGCAGAGGGGCACATTGATGTGCCAATCTGGCCCCGGGGTGCCCAAACCTTACTGCCCCACCCACTGGGGGTCCTGCCCCACCATTTTTGGGGCCCTCTCCCCCCTCACCCAAAATGGGTGGCGGGGGCACCTCATGCAGGCCTCCCTGGGCCTCCTACAAACGGCTGCGTGAGGTACACCCCCCTCCATTTGGGGTGGGGGGAGAGGGCCCCCAAAAATGGTGGGACAGGCCCCCCAGTGGGTGGGGCAGTAAGGTTTGGGCACCCCGGTGCCAGATTGGCACACCAATGTGCCCCTCTGCGACAAGGCAAGTTTCGTAAACAAAGAAAACATTTAAAATGGTACACTACACTTTAGGGCGGGCTGAGGGGCACCCTAAACCGCCAGGCAATTTTCTAATGTAATGGGGGTGACCCTCTACCCCCCAACACCAAATTCAGGGGGGGCATCTCATTCAGCCCTCCCTGGGGGCAGATAAGATGGGGCAATCTCATGCAGCCCTCCCTGGGGTCAGATGCTCCTGCCTAGGAGCAGATATCTGCCCCCAGGGAGGGCTACAAGGGTGACCTCATTTCCCCTTGGGGTGAGGGGGAGAGGGCCACCCCCCTTTTCTGTAAAATATATCCCTGGTGGCTAGTGGCCCCCCACACCCACCCAAAATTCCCTTTTTGTTTTTTGCTTTTCGTTTTTTATTTTGCCCCCTTTCCTGGGGGCAAATGATCAGCCATCTGCCCCCAGGGTTGTACACATATGTGCCCCCATGCTTTGGGGGCTGGGGGGAGCGAGGGCTGCTTACTGTAAGGAGCCCCCACCTGGCCCATTCAAAGACATCCCTGTGTCTAGTGTGCATTGCTGCCCGCCCATCGAGGGCCCTGCGTCCGATCCGCGGGCAGCAATGCTGTCACACAGGGTGTCCTTGGAAAGGGGAGAATCACCCCTTTCCAAGGACACAATTTCTGGAAAAATCCCTGGTAGCTTCCCCCTTCCCATTAGGTTTTTTTTCCTCATTTATTATTATTTTTTTTTTTCGCCCCCGTCCCTGGGGGTAGATGATCAGCCATCTGCCCCAGGGTTGTACACATATGTGCCCCCATGCTTTGGGGGCCGGGAGGGGGCGAGGGCTGCTTACTGTAAGCAGCCCCCACCTCCCCCCATTCAAAGACATCCCTGTGTCTAGTGTGCATTGCTGCCCGCGCATCGAGCGCCCTGCGTCCGATACGCGGGCAGCAATGCTATCACACAGGGTGTCCTTGGAAAGGGGAGAATCTCCCCTTTCCAAGGACACCATTTCTGAAAAAATCCCTGGTGGCTAGGGGCCCCAAACCCCCTCCCCACTTCCCATCATGTTTTCTTTTTTTTTTATTTTTTTTTTATTTTCCCCTTCCCTGGGGGCAGATGATCAGCCATCTGCCCCCAGGGTTGTGCACATATGTGCCCCATGCTTTGGGAGCCAGGGGGGAGGGGGGGGAGAGGGCTGCTTACTTGAAGCAGCCTCCCTCCCTCCCCCCCAAGTTACAAACGGATCAATGGTGGTCCAGTGGGTTGCTGGTCACGGATCGAGCGCTCTACGCTGATCCGTGACCAGCAATGCCTCATATATGTGGTGTCCTTGCAAAGGGGAGAACCTCCCCTTTCCAAGGACACCACTTTTTCCTCTATCCCTGGTGGCCTAGTGGGCCCCAGCCCCCAAACCCCCTCCCACCTCCCCCTTCCCTCGAATTTTAGATTTTATTTTTATTTTCACCCCTGGGGGCAGTGATCATCTGCCCCCAGGGGTCTCCGGCGCTGTGGCCCCATGCTTTGGGGCCTTGGGAAGAAGGCCCTCACTCAGCGTCACAAACGGATCTGTATTGATCCTTTGACATTGCTGCCCACGGATCGTGCGCACTGCGTCCGATCGGCGGGCAGCAATGCCACACAATGGGCATCGTTGGAAAGGAGAGAATCTCCTCTTTCCAACGATACCTGCCTCGATCTCTGTCTTGAAATACAGCCGGAGATCGAGGCGGAGAAAGGTGAACACTCACCTTCTGTTTCACCCCAGCAGCCCGAAATGGCTGCTGCAGTGAAAATTACTTTCACTTTCACGCCGACGTGCTTTACGCACGCCGATGTGAAAGTGAAGGTAATCCAGCCCCCTGGCAGTGAGGGGGGACCTCCCCCTCACATAGCCCAGGGGTTGGATTACAGTTTTGAGCGATCCCTGCTTTGCAGGGATCGCTCAAAACAAGGTGCCAAAAAGGACAAGCTATCTCGTCCTTGGCACTGCGTATGCACTTCCAAGGACGAGATACCTCGTCCTTGGCACTTAAAGGGTTAAGTCATTGAAAGGGAGTCAAAGAAAATGATTGATTCTGGAGCCACAGCAGCTTGTTCACATTGAACTAAGGTACGCATTAGCCTTGAGTAAATAGAAGAGTATGCCAGATTTGGAATTCTTGTTTGACAATTGGAAAAGAGAGCAGTATCCTGATTACTTTTTTACTGACTTTCTCTTTGGAAATAGCTATGGTTATGCCCAATGGCAATGTTTCACGGGTCATTCTTGCATTTCTTGAGTTTATATTGCGTGCATACCCTACGATTGTGGGGAGAACTGCTAGCATTCCTATTCTCCTGCAAGATCCTAAGAATAGCCCAGTTGTGAGAAGATTGCGTATAGTTATCACTGGACAAATTCTTCAGCTTCCTGAATACAGTGGGGAAAACACAGATGCTCCTGTCACCGGATAATGCACATAGACTGGTTAGTCTTGTATTTTACTACTTGATTGAAGAATGCCCAGATCTTGTGGGAAGACAAACAGATATCAGAACATTCCTACGCGATCCGAGAAATAATGCAGAGCGCAACAGAATATTGAGAACCCCATTAAGTAAATGAGTATTCTGAGAGAACCCTGAGGACTGATTGATAATTGGCGAAGAGGAGAAAAAAGAGCTACATCAATTGAGGAACTTTTTGGTTCATGCTGAAAGAGAATTCTTAATGTCATCTGGTCTAAGACAGATTTGAGGCATCAACTGGGAACTAGTGTATGTTACTGAACTGATCTGAGAAAACTAAAGTGAATTAAGAACATACTGAATGAGACTTTCTGAGGAGGAGATCCAGAGCCTGCTTGCTATAATCTTCTATTTCTTGTTGGACAGGTATCCAAATTTCACCTGGAGAAAGGACCATTTCTTTTTATACATCACAAACCTTGTTAATCATTTTGAGATCAGCCAATTGCTTGAAGAACTTACTGAGAAGATTAAAATATTACCTGAATACTGCATGATGTTGCTACGTTAAAAGTTGTCTTTTTCCTTCCATTAAAATATAACATGGGAGGTACTAACAGTAACTTCATCATGGCTGACCATGAGAGACGTCCACGTTGTGCACGAAGTTCATGGTGTAAAATGTCATACATGTACATACTCTATGTTTGCATAATATTCATAGTGGTATTGCTTTCACTCACAATTCACACTGCAATTTATGCTGAGACACATGTGGTAAAAATTCTTTATTATCCTCCTATGTAAGGGAAGGGTACAAATGTGGCAACTACTAGGCAGCTGAAACCTAAGGTTTTTTTTCCTACAATAAAAGTACATGTAAAGGCACCTAGCTCTGTGATAGACAAACCTGAAGTAGCTGTTGAAGAGAGGTCACATATGGAGATTATAGGAGACTCTCTATGGCTCTCTCATGCTGCTTCTAAGAAATGGCATCAAAATAGACAAAGGCTTCTAGAACTTGCATCTACACAGGTAGCACATGTAAAAACGTTTAGTCCACTGATGAATATTTCTACGATTGGTCCAGTAAGAAAACCCTATGCTAACACACTCAATGCCATGGTTACAGAGGCTCATAAAAGAAAGATGAGGCCCAAAAGGCATATTAAGGAGAATGATCACAAGTTAAATGATTACCTAGACAGTACAGCACATTTGGGGAATAATCTTTTGTACCAGCATATGAAAGAAGTGGGAAGAAGACGTCAAAGGAGGAATGCTTTGTATGTGCACTCTTGCCTTATAGTATGGGGAAGTCCAAAATCTTCATAGCGATTGAAATAGATGTCCAGATAGCACATTGTCTATTGCATAAGATATCGGATGTACATGATTTTTTTAATCATTTATGTTTAAGAAAATGGTAGATGCCTATACTGCTGGGTATAGTGCAGTGTGCCTAATCAATAAACGGGCCCCACCATATCTATCTGAAAAGAAATTCAATTTGCAACCAGCCCGTCAGTTGTGGCCATGTGACCAATTCCCACCTCGACCTGTGTGTATAGGGGAGCAATATATGGCCAAAAGCTGTGAAACAACATTCCACTGGGGATTCAGGCTATTAAATCTCTCACTTTACCAAGGTTTTAAAGACCCAGCTGTTCAAAAAACAGTAACCAGTCTCCATTGTTAAATTCTCATCCATCCAAATTATTTGGATTAATTCTTCTGGTAACACATGTTTTTTGGTCACCACAAGATGTACTTTAAATTTGCACCCAGATGTGATTCAGTTAATTAAGTACGCTATACAAATGAATCAAAATCAAAAATGTAAGAACCTATTTTGTCTACTCTTACATATAGTTAAGCCCCAAAGGTGTAACCTAAATGTGAGCCTCTCAAGGTCAGGTGAGATACGGGTTTGGTATTGCAGATATAGCAGGAATGTTGTGCGGTAAGCATTGAAGGGTAAGAAAGAGCACACTGGTTGCAGTACTACAGTTGTAAATGTAGCCCATGTGTGAAATGTTGGCCCAGGCTAGTTAATATTGTGAGTACATTAGTAGTTCCTGGTATAGTGCCTTTACACAGAACATGTGGGGTTTCATTTTTTTAAATGTAGGTATGTCACAATTTGAATTGATATAATGTGCAATGATAGGAAAAGGGCCTAAAGCCTGAAAGAGTATGCTATGGCTTTTTGTGCTATTTTTGTTGATGGACTCCTAAAGCACAGCTATTTCCTGCAAATACATGTGGGCATATTATAGACCAGTAGCAACACTGATTGAATAGAATGGAGCTATATGGGAGCATAAGGCATATTCCAAATACATTTCTTAAACATATCTTGAGTTGTTTCCTGAACGTAAACATACTGGACTCATTTGGTTAAGAAGAGGTAGAGCATTCCAATTTTGGTAGCCCTGTACATCCTGTTTTTTTCTTTATTTTATTAACCTTTTTATATCGAGGGATATCAATAGACTGGTCAACTGATCTAAAAAAAGCCCAAGTGCGAAATGTGTTGCATAAAATTCAAGCCGTGATCATATTGGGTCAAGCCACATTTGGATACTCTTTATTCGACAGACATAACATTTTTCCTTTAGAAGACATGTGAAGCCTCCCTCAAAATTAAACAGGCTTTTTATACACGTGATTGCATAGTGTACAATGCAAAGTATGTGGACATTTCTACAACTTCACCAAGGTGTGTGTTTGCCTAACATAGGTACCCATGGTTTTAAACATGGTTAGTGGGTAGATAAAACTATATGGACATATTAAACATAATTGGCTTTGAAGTTTGTCCTTGTAACTGGCCGAAGCAAGGAGACCTGGTCATTGGATATCCTGCTTAGTTGCACAATAGTGGAAGCAGTCTACAATACGATTTGTCCTAACATAGTGAAATCTAAAACCTACAGTAAATGCACTTTGCTTACTTTCCTTCATGTTCATGAATCTAAAATGGTTTCCAACTCTTTAAGGCCTTGGCCCTCATTCTGACCCTGGCGGAATTCGAAAAACGATGGCGGAAATGTAATACCGCCATCGAACACCGCTCGTTGCGATTATGACCCGTCACCGTAAAGTACGATGCCATTAGCGACACCATAGTGAACGCCAACGCTAACTGCACCAAGTACCCGCACGCGCGCCTTGCAAAACCGTAATTTCCGCCATGGCGCAACGGTACGCGAATTCTGACCCTAGCGGACATTTACTTAACGCCATCAAGCATGGCGGAAAGTACCATTCCGCCATGGTGAGAATTACGGCATCGCGAACCAACCGTAAATGGCCCTACTGAGTGCCTGTACTCCACTCCCTGCCCACATTGCACAACTCCTCGTAGGCGCAATGTAGTCACACTATGCAACCAGTGAAATGTACAAGTCACCCATGCATGCCAACGAACAAATGCATGCAGGGGCTCCAAGTGCCTTGTGAGTGGCCATCCATATTTGGCATGTCACCATTGCCGTACTGATGCAGCACAGGCATGTGAAGGTTCAAGTACACCAAAATGAACTGAAATATTCCATGAGACAAAACAACAATAGTCCCCCATCGCTTGCCACCAGTGTAAATCAACATTCAAAGCAGTATCCTGAGGGAGACTGCACCAGCCCTGTACTCTTGCCAGTAGACAAACCAACCATCAGCATAAGCATGTACCACACAAGTTGGCAGAGTGACTGAGCAGCCAGGCTCATCTCAAGAGGGGCCAATGGGAGCTGTAGGGCACAGATGGCACGAATACAGAAGCAATTCCTCAGTCTCCCTCCAAGAAACGCACGCAAACACAGGCACCTGTGACCAGCCATTTTCTGGTAATCCCATCATTCCACCAATCCACCTGGCTGACTGGCATCTGTTGCACAAAAGCTAATCCCCCGCCCCTGAGCATGACATCATAAAAACAGTCATAATGGCAGCCCCTATCCCTGACCTTACTGGGCTTCGTAGGCAAACGCGGCCAGTACAGTACCACACAACTCTACTCAGAAGCCGGAACCCAATGCAGATCAACTCACAATACATCGCGCCACAAATCGGAATATGCTACATCACTAGCAAAGAATAACGCTACACGGTTAATATCGGAATATAAATTTAATGCACATCAAAATCACCAAGCCCATACAGCTATTTGCTCATAAACTCCCAAATAATTTTCATTACTGTGGGCTGCATCCGCAATAAATGACCAGCTTCTTCTTGTATGACGCCCTGTTCCTTCATGCTACATTTACGTTCAAAAAGGCAACATGGAAGCGCCTAGAACCGCAGGGCCGTCCCATGAAGGCACTAGTCCAGCTGAAAGGTTGATATGTTGCTCCTAGCCACTAGTACTGCGTAAGGGCATGTGGCCCTTTGGCGATCGTCCCATAAGATCGTAATGGTGCTCCACTGATTAACTCGAAGCTGCAGGTGTCGACTGTAAAAGCCATCTGCAGGAGTGGGGTACAGATGGCAGCGGCAAAAGGGGAGGAGATACCTGTCACCCAAATGAAAAAATAAATAATAGTATGGGCATCCGAACTTCATATGTATTACTCACTTCATTCAACACACTAAATCTACAACCATATGCATGCTAGCCCACTCAAAAGGATTAATTTCACCGAAAAATCACTTGCGAATCATAACGATATAAATCGAGGTGAATACACTATTACAAACGAGTGTTTGTGTGCATGCGTCTGTTAAAACAGAATCCATTAGATGGGATTAGTAACGTGCATAGACACAAGTGTTTGAAGGCGCGTCGAGACAGGGAGGGTTCAACAAAGGCAGATAGACGATGGTCCCACTATGGCAGCTTTGCATCACATAGCGCAGGGGAAGGGGATAGATTCCAAAAAGCCATGTACATGGCAAACTCTCAATTAAATCATCTGTCCATGCATCCATTCATCATTCCCTCATCCCGGTATAAAAATGCCTGAATATTTACTCACATAACATTTGAAATTTCCATTGAGTCTGTGCGTAATGCAGTCTGCAAAATCCACTGTGCTCCTGCCCGGATTTCTAGTGTAGTGAAGTAACATGTATTTGGGAACGTCCTGCCTTATCGTCCACTACGCTATTGCGCATCCCATTCAATTCATATCAATCATTGCATTCTCGTCATGGGCCCTGTCCCAAGGACATTCAACAATAGAACGTTATATTTCCAGTCAGACCTGTGGGCGTCTCCTCGCCGCTAGTTGAAAACCAAAAGCGCTGTCCTTCGAATTCCTCATTTGCAACATCACGTCGAAAAGGCATCTGTGAACGCTTGAATTCACAAATACATCTATGTAGTGCGGCTGTGTGTGAAAATGGTAACTGGCTTCAATCACTAATGGGACTCCCCGCCCGTCGGTGAACGTCGGTACAGTGCTGCATGAGGGTCCACCGTTGATCGAGTACTACATTCCACTGACCCTTCACAAGTTTGTTCGCGACTGCAAATATACTATGTGAAACAATGGGACCATAGCAGAATTAACATATAAACCAATATTTCACTGCCATCGGGATTAAATACATGATTGTAATTGCAAGATGCCATGCGTCAAATTGCAGCGTTGTGTGCGGGACGTGCTCACCCAAACGTTATTGCAGCTGGCACAGGTGGAATGAATCACCACAGGTGGAGGCTATACAGCCTGAAAACACATAAATTGCACACCCAAACCCCTCCCACAACCACACCCACTCCAAAATGCTACCGACAGGACTAGCGATGTTGGGCCTGGGGGACCTGATAGCACTGCAAGTACTCCAACTTCAAGAAGAAGACCAACACTAACTACTACAACAACCGGCCGCACAGAGGAGACGCAGGAGGAGCAGGAGGAGGGCAAGGCAGGGGCAGCAAGGCCCACCAGCACAGCCACTACCACCACGCAGGCAGCCCGCAATCCCACGCCTCCGAGCTAATCCGTTCAACCTCACTGCTGAGCAGATCCACACCCTCTACCGTTTGGAATGGGACACCATAACCGCCATTGTCAACATGACACACGCTGACCTTGTCAGCATGATAGATAGCCCAACCGCCATCCCACCCCTACTGAAGGTGGTGTCTGTACTCCACTTCCTGGCCACAGGCACCTACCAGCACACAGTCGGACAGTTGCATGGCATTTCACAGCCACTATTGTCACGGACACTATTCCAAGTGCTCGATGCCCTCCTGAAGCACACAGACGACTACATCTCTTTACCACGCTCGGAGCAGGAGCTTACAAACACAAAAGTGGGATTCCATGCACTTGGCGGCATACCGGGTTGCATTGGTGCCATCGACTGCACCCATGTGGAATTGGTTGTCCCACATGCCATGGAGGTCCAGTACCGCAACCGGAAACAATATCATTCTATCAATGTACAAATGGTGTGTGACTCCAACAGGATCTTTACACATTGTTGTGCCCGATTTCCAGGATCAACCCATGATTCTATGGTCTTGAGGAACTCTACAATACCACGCTACATGGAGCGACACGCAGGGCAACGATCCTGGCTACTCGGTGAGTCTCATTTAATGCATGAGAATGTGGGGTAGGTGATGCGTCAATGACCTGGCAGGAAGGGGGTGGGGATGCGTACGTAGCAATGTCATTCCACAAACATCCTTCATTGTCCACATACAGGTGATGCCGGGTATCCACTGAAGAGATGGCTCCTTACACCAATCCGGAACCCACAGAACCAGCATGAGGAGGACTACAACCATGCCCACTCACGTACCCGTGTAGTTATAGAACAGGCATTCGGCCTACTGAAGGCTCGTTTCCGCTGCCTCAGCAGGTCTGGCGGGCACTCCTGTACCGCCATGAGAAGGTTGCAAAGATGGTCATGGCATGTGTCATGCTACACAACATGTGCGTACGTAGAAATGTGGCCATGCCCCCTGACGCAGAACTGCAAGCACCTGAAGATGGTCATGATGAGGGTGGGGATGTGGCAGCACCTCAAGGAGTCCGCGAGGCACAGGAGGCCCGTGAAATTCGTCAGAATCTCATAGATGCATGCTTCTAGCACTCACGCCTGGTGGCTGTTACATGGACACGGGACTTGTGGCACTGTGTGAGTCTGGAACATGCACAATGTGGACTGTACGCCAAGAAAGGGCTCGTACACAAAGATCAATGTCCACACATCTCATTGGATGAATATGAAGATATGTATAGCAAATGTGAAATGATATTACACACGCAATCGACCCGCCACCCAAAAAAGCCCAACACACCCCCTCCATCCTCCTACCTCCCCCCCGAACACCAGTGTCCAAAGTTGCTCATTGTTAGTGGGCAGACGCTATTGCAAGCCCCCTCTCCGGGTATCAGGGGCACCCCTGCCTGTGGAGCGCAGGTTCCTCCCAGATCTACGTTGGGGGCTGCCCTGGACGGAACTTGCAACGGATGATGTCTCTGCCTGCTCACGTCCATGCATGTCCCTAAGGGTTTGTGAGAGCTCAGTGAGCACACGGCGCACAGCGGCAAGTTCACCACATACGTCTTTGGACGTCGCATGCAGTTTCCCCCTCAGGCTCTCGGTGCTTCTCTCCATTTGTCCCCTCAGGCTCTCGGTGCTTCTCTCCATTTGTCCCCTCAGGCTCTCGGTGCTTCCCTCCATTTGTGCCCTTAGTGTCTCTGTACTTCGCTCCATTTCTGCCCTAAGTGTCTCAGTAGATGTTTCAATGGCTGCCTTAGAACCCCCACATTCAGCAGCATGCTCCTTGAGGAGCGTGGCCAGTTGCTGCTGTTGCACAATCATCTGCTCGAGGGACTGTTGCCTCTGCTGGGCCATGCCAATTTGCGGTGGTGTCACAGAGGGGCTGATCACCTCATGTTGCCTTGCCACAGGCCTTGTGGGGGTTGGCCAGTCGTCGTCTTGTGGGTGCCCCTGCGTGGTTTCCTCATGGTGTATGGGATGAAACAAACAGGGGGATTGAGACAGGTCATGGATGGGTCCTACATCGACAGCACCGTTTTCTGTGTCGGAGCATGCTGGCATGAAAGCAGTGTCACCTATGGTGCTGCTGCCACCAGAAGCAGTGCCTTCTGTGGCATCCATTGGGGGGACCTGTGGTGCTGCTGTTGTGGACATGCTGGCTGCTGGGGTGCCTGTTGAAGTCCCCTCCAGTGTGCTGCCACTTGATTTGTGCTGCTGCCGTGTCTTGATCCGTGCAGCTGAGGTGGAGGGTCTTTGGCCGTTGGTCTTGGCCCTCTTTGCAGGTGTGCTGGTAGGGGTGTCCTGAAGCTCGTCGTTTGAATCGGACCCTGTGGTGGAGTAAAGGAGGGCGAGCGTTATTTATGGGTCTGTGGAAATTGGAATGGCAATGTATCACATTCATTGGGGTGGTACCTGAGGGTGATTTGGGGCAGGGCCTTGGAGGTGGTCTCATTTTTGTGTGGATTGAGGATGCAGTTATTTTGCAGCCTGCAGTTAGGGTGTGCATGCTGCACATGTAGAGGGTGTTTTTAGGATTTTTACTTATTTATGTATTTAATCTGACTTTTAAAGGGCGCTATCATGGCAATGTATGTGGACGTTCACCTGGACATGTGTTTCTATTGCACTATGGGGACACATGGTACTTCACATGATTGGACATTGTGGATTTAGCATTGTTTTATTTGGGCCACCTACCTGATTCTTCGGATGTCTACACTCCTTTCTCCATCCCTCCGACTCCCTCTATGCTCTCCATTCCAATGGTGGAGGCACAGATTTCTTCCCAGGGGGTCAACTTGATGGGTGATTCCGATCCTCCCCCGGTAGCTGTGGCAATGTTTCGGTTGGCAGAAAGTATGCTCCGGACGCGTATCCGCAAGTCGTCCCATCGCTTTCTGCATTGCTGTGGGTTGCGGGGTGCGGTCCCCACCGCACTTACCCGCTGTGCCACCAGGGCCCATATGGCCTTCTTGTTCGCAAGTGCCGTCCTGGTCATTTGCGTCGAGAAGACGACGGCAGCATTCTCCTGGAGGGTCTCTGTGAGCACGGTGAGTTCCTCATGGGAGAAGTGGACCTGCCGCTTGCGATCGCACGCTTTTTTAGCAACTTTTCCCATATTTATTTTTTTAACTGGGGTGGCTAACGGGTTGGGATGTGTCTCAGGGTCGGATTTGTAATGGTTGTGTTGGGATTCTGATTTTATAGGTATACGGCGTGCTGTTTCCTGTTCCGGCCCCATGTTTTTACTTCCGTTTCCGTATATTTACGGTGACCGTAATTTGCGCTGACCGCTCATTACGGTGACCGCTAAAATGGGTGGCGGAATTGCACCTAGGGCGGCGTACGACGGCGGTAAGGGGCGTTTTGGGGTCATTTCCGCCATCGCGGACTTTGCACTTCCGCCATGGCGTGATGCACGTGCCCGATGGGTCAGAATTAGCCGCACTTTGCTCCATCGTGCAATGGCGGAAACGCTATTTACGCTATGGCGGTCATGTCAGTTACTTTCCGCCAGGGTCGTAATGAGGGCCCTTGTGTTTTTGACGAGTGTCTGTTACATTATATACTAGTTCAAGCTGTAGAAAGGATGAAGCATGTGGAAAGGATGGAGTGTGCGGAAAGGATGGAGTGTGTGGAAAGGATGGAGTGTGCGGAAAGGATGAAGTGTGCGGAGCGCATACAACGGAGGGAGTACATGCGACGGATGGAATGCATGGAACAGATAGAGGGCATGGAATGGGCATTGTGCAAGAATGGTTGGAGCACAGGGAGCGGTTGGAGCGCATGGAACGGTTGGAGCGCATGGAACACATGGAATGCATGGAGCATGAAGGTGCTCGATCTCAAGCACATACTGAAAACCACCATATCACATCACCACGCTTACTCTCTTCTATACACCACCACTCAACTAGAACACAGCGATACTATGACACATTCGGTATAGCTGTTCTCATACCAACACCTGCCACATACTCCCCATCATCCTAACTAAACATAGCTGGCTGCACACCCGCCAGCCTAGGTGTTCTCCTCAGGCCTAACACAGCCAGAATCAGTCTGGTATCACCTTGCCAGAACAAACACATAGTCCTTATTTCCCAACCACCACACCTACCGCTAAGAAGCAGCTATCATACGTGTGCCACACCTGCTTCACACATATCCGGTGCACACACGCACCTTATGACTCTCTCTCTCTACTGACTTGAACTACAGTTCCCAAGGGCGTTCAACCAACCAGCGCCTTGAGGTCATACCAATGGTACATAAGACGCTATATAAATGCAAAGTAACAGAACATAACATAACATGTAGCACTCTGCAGAATAAGAGGTCAATTCATGGGTCGAGATGCCCATCTCAAATGGGCTACAGAATGGACAGATCCAGATGAAGATGACTATGTGCAAGACTCAAATACAAGAAATAAATCATAGTCAAAGAACATTGTGATCATATATGGACAATCTGAGTGAAAGGAGCAGAAATCAGACGAGAAACAAACGGAAAACTTGACGTTTCAGGGAAGTCTGCAGAAGAAACTCGTAGATGAAAGAACAGAGGCCAGATGCAGATTTGGGGATCAGTACTATCTCTAGATGGATGGGAAGAAGGAGTGGTTGTTTGTAGAGCCTGGGTAGTAATTGGATGCTACAAACCGACCATTGACATAGTGCAGAATCGATGCAAACCATTGTGGCCAAGACTTGCTAAGCTACTAATTTGAGTTGAAGACAAAGGAGGACCCTTGCAAATAGTACCTTTGGAAAGTTCAAAGCTGTGCTTCAGAAATAATAGCACAAGAAAAGTTGGAGAAAATCAAAATTGTGGGAGATTCTTTGAGGTACCAGGAATGAAAATTGGAACAGCAGTGATCATGGATCACTACTGGGTCTGTGGATCAAGAGCATATATGAAGTTGCCTGAAGACTGGGGAGGAATATGCACTTTGGTGAATGTTCATGTTCCAGCGTTGGTGATTCCTAAAAGTAATTTGAACATTGACAGTTTCCTGAAAGCAGATGTTCACCTGGGGAAGAGGAGATCTGTGAAGCTGATAAAATGAATAAAGAGGGAGAACTATTTATCTGCCAAGTCAATAGAGGCCTTTGATTCCATTCCGTATGAACATAGATTGTTCAGCCAGACTTCGTCCGTATTCACATTGATCTTTATGTCGAGAATCCAGGTAGGAGCAAACATGAAATGGCTACAAATAACCAGATGGGAATTGCTACAGACAATCAACACAACCATAAGGGGATTCAATGCCATCAAGGAAGAGCTGAGAGCCATAAAACTGATGACTCTCCAGTACAGATATGTCTTGGATATGATCACAGCTATGAATGGAGGTGTTTGTACAAAAATCGCGGAATCATGTTGCACATTCATACCTTGACAGAGGCCATACAGATGTTGATAAAGCTACATGTCAAAATGACAGACGAAGTAGAAGACCTTGCTGATGGCAGCTAGTTTGGATCACTGTTTTCCTGGGCCCTGATTGTGGTGGTGTTGCTAGGATGCTGTGTGATCAAGATAATAATCACGCATTGCAAAAAGACAGCAAAGAAACCCATAGGGATGAAAATTATGATTGATGTTGAAGAAGGATGGAAAGCCAAAGAACTGATAGATGAAGAGATCAGAGACTTTGTGAAGGCTAGTATCCATGGACCTGAGGGAACAGAATTCTGGTTTCCTAAGAAACATAATAAGTATGTGGGAAGATGGATCTATTGCAGTACCAATGGAAAGTTCATGCTCATGAATTAGAACAAGGATGAGCATGTGAAAATCGGCTGGATGCCTGAAGGAAGTCTTAAAAATATGTGTCCCAAAGAAACAGTTCTTCAGGAAATGATGGAAGAGTGGTCGATGAATAGCCCAGAGGGGAGAGTGTAGAGAAGGAGCCAAGTACCCCCACCTCATCCATCTCACCCGCAGCACCTGTATGTTGGGTCCCAGAATGGGAAACATGTGCAGTTCCAGTAAAAGTACTGATACCTAGGAGAATCTGGGAGACAAGTTTCCCATTGAGAAAACCATACCTGCATCCGAGACAATATGATGGTCGTTTGAATGAAATCCCTGAAGAAGCAGAGAAAATGAATGACGAAGAAGAATAGTGATGTCGCCATCACCAGTGACGTCATAACAGAGTAATGCTGACGAATGGAGAAGATATGTAGAAACCAAAACGATGCACATTAGTCTATAAGGCATCAAGAAACTATCAAACTTATGCTGTAGACATAAGGGAGAGATTGAGCTATTTTTACACATGTATACATGCAAAGGAACACAAGCAGATTAAATATTCTTAAAAGGCTAGCATTATAGATTGCGGCATGCGCCAACATGTACACATATAAACATATATACAGTAAAATCAGTATAGGATGGATGTTCCCATTACGTATAAGGGCAATGCTGAGCAAAAGAAGAAAGAGCAAGTTTTCATTTGTCGCAGTCAGAAAAACAAGTGATTTGCAGGAGAAAACCCAGAAAGACAAAACTGTATGAGCCAAGAAGCCAAGGCCATATCAGACTGGGTTCAGCTGACATTGGATACAAATCGTGAGAAAGAACGAAGCTTCTATTCAGAAGGCATGGACAAAAACAAGAAGACGTCAGAGGTCTATTAAAGAATACTATTTTAATACACTGGAAGGCTCGATTTTGTGGTCTTTAGTCATGTGGGGAGAAGAAGTTGGACGAGCATGATGGTCACACCTACACACGAGGGCAGAGTGTGCGTTCACTCTCCTGAATTTCCCTGAGCAAAGAACATGTTCAAGGCCAAGTTCAAAAGACCTAATTGACAGTAGACCACTGAGGTGATGATGGATGCAAATGTTACTTGGTGGGAAGCTATGGTTAAGACTAACTCATCTGCACCTGGATGTTCAGCATGCGTATTACCAACGTAGGTTGAGAGAGCACTGACAGAGGTTAGAAGTGTAACCAATGATAGAGGACTGCGTAATTAAGGGTCCTATAGTTGTATAACCAATTGGACGTTGTGTATCTAGTGACGTTTGTAGTGACAGATTTTGGGGAAGGGCTTAGTTGCCCCACCTGATGTTAAGAGACCTATCACATAATTCCACTGCCCTAGACGAGCATGGATCATATACCTATATGTTCCTTGTAGAACCTATCACATTTGTCACTAGGTTTTGTAGTTTGCCACGCAGGATGACGTTAGTGAATACGAAGGTCAAAACGTCACCTATGATGATTTTTTACTATAAGAATGTATGTTTTTCTAAATGCTTTGAGAAGTCTTGAGAGAGATCATGAGGGATGTCTGTTGATGTCCGTTGTACTCCCTGTTTTAATAATTGAGATTAAAACAATATCTTTTGCCAACTACCTGAGTTGTGTCTATAATTGATGTTTGAGTAAACTCTACATCCTCCATCTATCTCTAATGCATTGCTAACCTATCTTAAAGGGCTGAGTAGGAACCTCAGTTCAAAGTGCTGCAATAAGATCAAACACTGTTTGTTGGTAATTGGGTTGTGGGTGACAAAAATAACCTACTGTGGCCTATGCAATACACTACCTCTTATTTCCTTGTTCATCTTGCACCACATGGGGTAAGGAAGTGTCCATAGATGGTTTGTGATGGTACTGATTGCCATGCTGATTTAATCTCTATATCTAGATATTAGAATCAATCAATGTGACTGGTTTCTCGCATTTATCCACAGATATTGGCAGATACTCAAGTCCAAATTCACAAAACACCTTTCACAAAGTAGAAATGAAAACAGGTCCTGTGCCAGCTACTTAACATATTCTTGTAGACGATAATGTCAGAGCATTGAAGGTTTGATCCCAAAGAAAGTGAATCCATTTTGTGTCCCTATGTTTCAATATTTTTATTTTTAAAGCACCTCTAACCATGTTAATCCAGCATCTGAGTGATGCCCAATAGATGGTATTATTTTACCCCAATCTTAAAAGCAATGATATCACAAGAACATGTTTCATTGTACCACTCTGGTCTTGTCCCAGCTTTATCTGTACTCTCATAACATCAAAGGGATTATGTAAGGGTCCGGCCAGGGCAGGTTTCTGGCCTGTTATAAACACTTAAATATCATTGCCGAGACCCTGGCCTGTGTAATGCTACACTCTACTATCTTCAGGGCTATCTAATGCATCTGCACTGCAGAGTGAGAAGGGAGAAGGTCTTGGTTGTGAATCCATTCAGCCTCTGTGATGCCTCTCATATGGAGTATTATTAAGACTCAATTAGCACAGTCATTTTTATTTATTTGACGAAGCATTGGCTTTCTACTCAATTAATTGGCTTATTAAATGTTCCTACCCCTGTCCTGTGTGTTTTGCTCTCACTGAAAGAGGGGCAGAATGTTGGGTAGGCTTAAGTCACACTTGCCATTTACAGCATATTTAGCCAATGATAAATGATAAATCAATAGCATTGATCAAGTATGCACAGCACTTGTACATAGTCCTGATTAGCAGTTTGTTACAAACTAGCCCTACCCTGGTAGAACATCCGAAGCCGGCGTTGTCTGCCGAGGAAGGTCGCTGTGTAAGGTGAGATCCTGCCTGTGCCCAGCAGTCTCCTGCACCATGCTGCCCATACCTACCATTATTCAGAATGGAGGCTGCACTTTCCATTGCGCGGGGGACCGATGCCCCCTCTGAAGATGGCCACCGCCTTCCACGGCAGAAAGCACTGCTTTGTGCTCACTGGAGGGGTGCCTTTACCTGTAGATTTTTTTGTCAAGCAATGCTCACCACTTCAACTGCTTGAATAGCCTACTGCTGCAACTGTATCACTACCTCCTGCACTTCCTAACCTGTAACTGACTTGCAACCATATTGTACACCTGACGTAGCTCCCCCGTACTGAGTGGTGGCTTTTCCAGACCATGCTCCTACCTGATTTTGTCTCGTACGCATTTGTATACCTGATGTAGCCCCCGTACCATGAGGTATGGCTCTGCCAGACTACGCACCTACTTGATTCTGTCTCCTGCATATCTGTATACCTGATGTAGCCCCCTGTGGGGGCTATGTAGGTGTGGTTTTGCCAGATTATGCTTTTCAAGAACCACGGGTATTTTGCAACCTTTGTGCGTAGTCCTGCACTGTGAAAATGATCAATTCGCACTTGCTGTAATAAGCGCCATGATGCGTGAGGGTTTGATGTGCTGCCATAAATGCTAAATAAAATAAACATAGTGTTTTGCTTGGTTTCTGTTGGTTCCATTTACACAGTTAGTGCATAAATCCATAATAACAGTGCACCAATAGCCAGCGTTGGACTTTCAGTAATGAGATGTTTCCGTTTGTTTACTGATTTGGTATACACCATTGTAATGGTTTACAAAACGAAAACCCAGAGGAGAGCACAATCCCTAAAGCCTGTAAAATGTATAAGGGATTCCCAGTCTACTCCCCCCCCTTTCAATAATTTTCTATTTCTCTTTCTCCCTTGCTTCAATATCTCAGTTTCTTCTATACAAATCCCTTCTGTTCCCCTTCTTTCTTCCTCATTCCACTGCTCTTCTCTCACACACTCTCATGCTCCCCCTCCTTCTATTTGCCTCCTTGTAAACCTTACTGTGTTCTGTGCATCCTATATCTGTCCTTGTCTCTGTTTCTTTCCTCATTACGACCCTTGCGGAATTCGGAAAACGATGGCGGAAATGCAATACCGCCATCGAATAGCGCTCGGTGCGACTATGACCCGTCACCGCAAAGTACGAAGCCATTAGCGACACCGTAGTGAACGCCAACGCTAACTGCACCAAGCACGCGCGCGCGCGCCATTCCAAACCGCAAACACCACCATGGCGCAAGGGTACGCCAATTCCGACCCTAGCGGACATGTACCTAACGCCATCAAGCATGGCGGAATGTACCATTCCGCCATGGTGAGAAGTACGGCATCGCGAATCAACCGTAAACGGCCCCACTGAGTGCCTGTACACCGCTCCCTGCCCACAAAGTACAACTCCCCGTAGGTGCAATGAAGTCACAATGCAACCATTGAAATGTACAAGTCACCCATGCATGCCAACGAACAAAAGAAACACAACAGGGGCCAATGGGAGCTGCAGGGCACAGATGGCACGAATACAGAAGCCATCCCAATGGACATGACCACAGTCCCCCACCAAGAAACGCACGCAAACACAGGCACCTGTGACCAGCAATATTCCGAGAATCACATCATTCCACCAGTCCACCTGGCTGACCGGCATCTGTCACACAAAACCCAATCCCCCGCCCCTGAGCATGACAACATTCAAACTGTCATATTGGCAGCCCCCATCCCTGACCTCACGGGCTTCGTAGGCAAACGCGCCCAGTACAGTACCACGCAACTAAACTCCGAAGCTGGAACCCAATGCAGATCTCCTCACAATACATCGCCCCCCAAATAGGCATATGCCACATCACTTGCAAAGAAAAACGCTACACGGGCCAAATCAGAATAGAAATTTAATGCACATCAAAATCACCAAGCCCATACAGCCATCAGGCCATGAACTCCAAAACACTTTTCACCATTGTGGGCTGCATCCGCAAGAAATGACCAGCCACTACTTGTGTGACGCCCTGTTCCCTCATGGTACACAGAGCCACATTCACGTACGAAAAGGCAACATGGAAGCGCACAGAACCGCAGGGCCGTCCCAATGAGGAGGCACTAGTCCAGCTGAAAGGCCGAAATGTTTCTCCGAGCCACCAGTACTGCGTAAGGGCATGTGGCCCATTGGCGATCGTCCCATAAGATCGTAATGCTGCTCCACTGATTAACACGAAGCAGCAGGTGTCGGGAGTAAAACCCATCTGCAGGAGTGGCATACAGATGGCAGTGGCAAAAGGGGAGGAGATACCTGTCAACCAAAAGAAAAGAAAAAGAACAGAATGGCCATCAGAACTACATTCGAACAACTCACTTCAATGATCACACTAAATCCACAGCCATATGCATGCTAGCCCACTCCAAAGGATCATCACCACCCCAAAACCACTTGCGACTCATAACCATCTATATCGAGGTGCAAACACCATCACAAACGAGTGTACCTGTGCATGCGTCTGTCAAAACAGAATCCATCAGATGGGAATGTTAACGTGCATGGACACAAGTGTCTGAGGGCGCGTCGAGACAGGGAGGGCTCAACAAGGCCAGATAGACGATGGTCCCACTATGGCAGCCCTGCATCACATAGCGTAGGGGAGGCGGATAGATCCCAAGAAGCCCTGTACATGGCAAACTCTGTATCAAATCACCTGCCCATGCATCCATTCATCATTCCCTCATCCCGGGATTAAAACGCCTGAATATTTACTCACATAACATTAGAAATATCCATTGAGTCTGTGCGTTATGCAGCCTGCAAAATCCACAGTGCCCCAGCCCGTAATTCCAGTGTAGTGAAGTAACATGTATTTGGGAACGTCCGGCCTCATCGCCCACGTCGCTATTGCGCATCCCAAACTATTCATATCAATCATTGCATCCTCGCCATGGCCCCTGTCTCAAGGACATTGAACAATAGTACGTTATATTTGCAGTCAGACCTGTGGGCATTTCCTCGCCGCTAGCTGAAAACCGAAAGCGCCGCCCTTCGAATTCCTCATTTGCAACATCACGTCGAAGAGGCATCTGTGGCCGTTTGAAATCACTAATTATTCCATCGAGTGCGGCTGTGTGTGAAAATGGCAACTTCCTTCACCCACAAATGGGACGCCCCGCCCGTCGTTGCAACTCGGTACAGTGATGCATGAGGGACCACCGTTACTCGAGTACTACGTTCCACTGACCCTTCACAAGTCTGTTCGCGACTGCACAGATAGTATGTGAAACAATGGGGCCACAGCAGAATGAACATATCAACCAATCTTACACGGCCATCGGGTACAAATACATGATTGCAATAGCAAGATGCCATTCCCCGAATTGCAGCGTTGTGCGCGGGACGTGCTCGGCCAAAGGGGAGAGCAGTTTGCACAGGTGGAATTAATCACCACAGGTGGAGGCCATACAGCCTGAAAACACATAAATTGCACACCCAGTCTCCTCCCACAACCACACCGAAATGCTACCGGCAGGACTCGCGATGTTGGCCCTGGGGGACCTGATAGCACTGCAAGTACTCCAACTCCAAGAAGGAGACGAACACCAACTACAACCGGCCGCACGGAGGAGACGCAGGAGGAGGAGGAGGCCAAGGCAGGGCCAGCAAGGGCCGCCAGCACAGCCACTACCACCACGCAGGCAGCCCGCAATCCCACGCCTCCGAGCACATCCGTTCAACCTCACTGATGAGCAGATCCACACCCTCTACCGTCTGGACCGGGACACCATAGCCGCCATTGTGGACATGACACAGGCTGACCTTGTCAGCATGATAGATAGCCCAACCGCCATCCCACCCCTACTGAAGGTGGTGTCTGTACTCCACTTCCTGGCCACAGGCACCTACCAGCACACAGTCGGACAGTTGCATGGCATTTCTCAGCCACTGTTCTCACGGACACTATTTCAAGTGCTCGATGCCCTCCTGCAGCACGCAGACGACTACATCTCTCTACCACGCTCGGAGCAGGAAATTACCAACACAAAAGTGGGATTCCATGCACTTGCCGGCATACCGGGTTGCATTGGTGCCATCGACTGCACCCATGTGGAATTGGTCGTCCCACATGCCATGGAGGCCCAGTACCGCAACCGAAAACAATTTAATTCCCTGAATGTACAAATGGTGTGTGACTCCAACAGGATCATTACACATTGTTGTGCCCGATTCCCTGGATCAACCCATGATTCTATGGTCTTGAGGAACTCTACAATACCACGCTACATGGAGCGACACGCAGGGAACAGATCCTGGCTACTCGGTGAGTCTCATTACATGCATGATTATGTGGGGTATGTGATTTGGCAATGACCTGGCAGGAAGGGGGGGGGTGTGCGTACGTAGCAATGGCATTCCACATCATACGTTTCTCGTCCACATACAGGTGATGCTGGATATCCACTGAAGAGATGGCTCCTCACACCAGTCCGGAACCCACGGGACCAGCATGAGGAGGACTACAACCATGCCCACTCACGTACCCGTGTAGTCATTGAACAGGCATTCGGCCTACTGAAGACTCGTTTCCGCTGCCTCAGCAGGTCTGGCGGGGCACTCCTGTACCGCCATGAGAAGGTTGCAAAGATGGTCATGGCATGTGTCATGCTCCACAACATGTGCGTACGTAGAAATGTGCCCATGCCCCCTGACGCAGAACTGCAAGCACCTGATGATGGTCATGATGAGGGTGGGGATGTGGCAGCACCTCATGGAGTCTGCGAGGCACCGGAGGCCCGTGACATTCGTCAGCATCTCATTGATGCATGCTTCTAGCACTCACGCCTGGTGGCTGATACATGGACACGGGACTCGTGGCACTGTGTGTGTCTGGGACATGCACAATATGGACTGTACGCCTATGATGGCCTAGTACACAAAGATCAATGTCCACACATCTCATTGGTTGATCGTGCACTGTTTATGGCATATGTGATATCATGTTGAACACCCTATCGACCCGCCACCCAAGTGAGCCCAACACACCCCCTCCACCCTCCTACCTCCCCCCCGAACACCAGTGTCCAAAGATGCTCATTGTCAGTGGGCTGTCGCTATTGCAAGCCCCCTCTGCGGGTATCAGGGGCACCCCTGCCTGTGGAGCGCAGGTTCCTCCCAGATCTACGTTGGGGGCTGCCCTGGACGGAACTTGCAACGGATGATGTGTCTGCCTGCTCACGTCCATGCATGTCCCTAAGGGTTTGCGAGAGCTCAGTGAGCACACGGCGCACTGCGGCAAGTTCGGCACATACGTCTTTGGACGTCGCATGCAGTTCCCCCCTCAGGCTCTCGGTGCTTCTCTCCATTTGGACTCTCAGGCTCTCGGTGCTACTCTCCATTTGGACTCTCAGGCTCTCGGTGCTACTCTCCATTTGTGCCCTTAGCGTCTCTGTACCTCTCTCCATTTCTGCCCTAAGTGTCTCAGTTGATGTTTCTATGTCTGCCTTAGTGCCCCCACATTCATCGGCATGGTCTTTGAGGAGCGTGGCCAGTTGCTGCTGTTGCACGATTAACTGGTCGAGGGACTGTTGCCTCTGCTGGGCCATGGCCATTTGCGGGGGTGTCACAGAGGGGCTGTTGTCCTCATGTTGCCTTGCCACAGGGCTTGTGGGGGATGGCCAGTCGTCGTCTTGTGGGTGCCCCTGCGTGGTATCCTCATGTTGTACGGGATGGGACAGACAGGGGGATTGGGACAGGTCATGGATGGATCTGACTTCGACATCCCCGTTTTCTGTGTCCGAGCATGCTGCCATCAATGGGGTGTCACCTATGGTGCTGCTGCCACCAGAGGCAGTGCCTTCTGTGGCATCCATTGGGGGGACCTGTGGTGGTGGTGGTGTGGGCATGCTGGCTGCTGGGGTGCCTGTTGATGTTCCCTCCTCTGTGCTGCCACCTGATTTGTGCTGCTGCCGTGTCTTGATGCGTGCAGCTGAGGTGGAGGGTCTCTGGCCGTTGGTCTTGGCCCTCTTTGCAGGTGTGCTGGTAGGGGTGTCCTGTAGCTCGTCGTTTGGATCGGACCCTGTGGTGGAGTAAAGGAGGGCGAGGGTTATTGATGGGTCTGTGGGAATTGGAATGGCATTGTATCACATGCATTGGGGTGGTACCTGAGGGTGATTTGGGTCGGGGCCTTGGAGGTGCTTTCATTTGTGTGTGGAGTGAGGGTGCAGTTGTTTGGCAGCCTGCAGTTAGGGTGTGCCTGCTGCACGTGTAGTGCGTGTTTTAGGGGTTTTTAATTTTTTATGTATTTATTGTGGGTTTTAACGTGCGCTATCAGGCCGATGTGTGTGTGGACGTTCTCCTGGACATGTGTTTCTGTTGCACTATGTGGACGCATGGTACTTCACATGGATGGACTGTGTGGATTTGGCATTGTTTTATTTGGCCCACCTACCTGAATCTTCGGATGTCTGCACTCCTTTCTCCATCCCTCCGACTCCCTCTATGCTCTCCATTCCGATGGTGGAGGCACAGATTTCTTCCCAGGGGGTCAACTTGATGGGTGATTCAGGACCTCCCCCGGTGGCTGTGGCAATGTTGCGGTTGGCAGAGAGTATGCTGCGGACGCGTATCCGCAGGTCGTCCCATCGCTTGCGGCATTGCTGTGGGGTGCGGGGTGCGGTCCCCACCGCACTTACCCGCTGTGCCACCAGAGCCCATATGGCCTTCTTGTTTGCAAGTGCCGTTCTGGTCATTTGCGTGGAGAAGACGACGGCAGCATTCTCCTGGAGGGTCTCTGTTAGCACGGTGAGTTCCTCACGGGAGAAGTGGACCTGCCGCTTGCGGTCGCACGCTTTCTTCGCTACTTTTCCCATTTTTCTTGGTTTCGCTAGGGTGGATGACGGGTTGGGGTGTGTTTCAGGGTAGTGATTTTAGTGGTTGTGTGGTTTTAGTGGTTTTATAGGTGTACGGCGGGATGTTTCCCGTTCCGGGCTCATGTTTTTACTTCCGTTTCCGTATATTTCCGGTCACCGTACTTTCCGGTAGGCGCACACTGCGGTGACCGCTAAGAGGGGTGGCGGTATTGCACCTAGGGCGCCGTACGGCGGCGGTGTGGGCCGTTTTGGGGTAATTTCCGCCATCGCGGACTTTGCACTTCCGCCATGGCGTGGTGCTCGTGCCCGATGGGTCGGAATGGGCCGCACTTTGCTCCTTCGTGCAATGGCGGAAACGCTATTTACGCTGTGGCGGTCCGGTCAGTCACTTTCCGCCAGGGTCGTAATGAGGGCCACTGTCTTTTTGCTCCTTTTCTGCCTATATGTTGTGGCTCCTCTCTCTCTCTCTCTCTCTCTCTCTCTCTTTTGCCCCTCTCCATTTGTGACAGTCTATCTGTGTGGCCCTGATGTCCCATCTCTATTTGTCTCACTTTCTTGTATTTGTGCCCCTCTCTGGTTGTTTTCAAATATGCCTGTTTCACTCTATGCCTTGCTATTTGTAACCCCCCTCTGCTTGCTCTCTCACGTTCTCTCGTTCACGTTCTCTGTTTTCTATTCATACTGTTGTCTCTCACATTCACTGTCCTTTATCTTGCACTCGTTCTCCATCCCTTTCAACCCTATCGTTTTACTCGTCTCCTCCAGTTCCTCTCCACTTAAATTTGTTATTTCCGTTTCTAATTCCCTCTTGTAAGTCCTGCACGCAACAATGAATAACGTTGTGTCGACATAAGACAGCCAGCCGAGACAGAGCCATGTGTGCTCTAACCCTGTTCACCCTAACTGGTAGCTATGTAGATGTTGGTCAAGATAAAATCTTCAGAGGAAAGAGGCCTCTCTTACTCGCTACCAGGCGAGCGTACAGTGACTCTGGGAGGGGCAGATTCGGCGGCTCTACTATTGTTATGCAAAGCTGTGAGATGTGGAGAGGGACTGTTGCTCACACAGTATGAGGTAGAAGGGAAGAGAAAAGTGACCGGGCCTTAGACCATGATCGGTTCGGGAGCTTTTTGACCATCCGCGGGTTTGAATAAAGAGTTTATATAGTGTTAGTTGCCGCATTTATTTCTGTAGACAGTTTTCAGTTATGTCAGGTTAATGGGGCCTCTGTTGCACGGAAATTTCCCCTCCTCCACAGCAGTTGTGCTGGTGCTAGGCTCAGGGGTAAAAGCGGTGTGAAGGGCGGGCACAAGATTTTCAACATGACAATAGTCTCAAACCCAATGGCATTAAGCAGGGAGGAATGCTTGCACTTTGGATGTTTTGAAAATGTCAACCAAGAAAAATGTGCTCACTTAGATGTACACACATTTACAGAGGTCAACATTAAAGGTTCTCTTTTACATCAATCACATGATGTCATGGCTTCTTTTTCAAATCTTCATTGTATTTTTGTCATTTAAACATTTGTACGTTTGTTAGGTGGGCTTTGGAAATAACTGTCCATAGCAATGATGTTTGTACAAACATGACTTTGGCACTCATTTTCTTCGAGGCGTGGCACTCATTTTCTTTGAGGCGTACCATAAATCTAATGCGTAAAAGTCTTGTATAAGAGTTTCATGCATAGGATTTAATTCACAGCTCATTTTAAGCCATTTGCTTGATGGAATGGAGGCGCAGATCCGAATTCCGCCTCGCCCCTTCCCCTCTACCATGCAAATACTCTAGGATTTGCGACAGAATATATCTTCATTGTAGTGCAAATTCTGTGGATTCCTATGGTATTCGTTTGCTTTTTACACCAGCAAAAAACAAACAGGTTTTAAAGGAATCCACTGTAAATGTCACCTGCCATGCACAGATGGCAGGAAGGGTGGAGTGCAAAAGGGTGGTGTACAAATACTCCAAATGTGTACACTTCACTTATTCACTCCAGCGTGCAAAAGTGGAAGATTACACAGAGGGAATCTATTTACTCAAAAGTGTAAATGTAACAGGTGCCCTCTGCATAATTCTCGGAAAACACGAAAATGAGCCCCTATGAGTTAATTGTGGCTTCTTGTTGGTGGATCACGTTTTTGATTTGTGAAATCGGAAGAATTCTGTTATGATTTCCTATATAGAGCCAGTAAAAGACATGTCTCCATTTGAAAGTGGACATATTCATAGAAGGTTTTGTGTGTTGTCACGTTATGGTTTGCATCTAAATGGAGAATGGACGTTTCTGACATATTGAAAGATGGTTATTTTTTGTGAGACATGGATTGTTCCATAAGCACTGTAACACTTGTTCAAATGTGAGTCGTACACCTGAAAGGGAATGATTGTGCATGCAGCAGGGGCATAAACGATCAGGATAAATATCTTGAGAGTATCTCCTGAATTTGAAATATTTGCAAAAATAAGCAGATTAAATTTGTATTCCTTTTACAAAACACTGCACCTCAGCTATGTTACTTCAAAGTGACAGCTTGGATGCTGACTCGTTTTTCCCCTAAAGCAGCTACTTGAATGGAGTAATTTACTGATGTATAATCTGTTTATTGATATATTAATAAAACATATGGTAATGCTACAAAGCAGAAGTTATATCTTCATATTGTATTTTTTTTTATATGATAGCACTTCGGAGGACTAGCACAGCCTCAGTTGGTTCTGAATGTTAGTCCTTATGGTCATCCTGTTGTCTTGGAAAACAGTTCAGTGATAGGCTCATGTAGAATTCGAGTGACTAATGTAACTGTTGATGAATTTTGTTGCGCCTTTTCAGCACTTGTGCCCCATCTCAGGCTCTGCCTGTCCAATGAGGCAGTCTTCAGACAAACCCTGAAGGTGATCATGTTCTGCTGGACTCTTAGCAGCCATTTGGCACCTGCCTAGATCCAGCCCATGTTTGAACTACCTAAAATTGCCCATAGAAATAATAAATGATTGGATGGATCTGACGAATTTTGCATGATTGCTGCTGCACTGACACTATTTACATCAGATAGGAGATCCAGTCATGTTAGCCAACAGGGTCTTTGTGAAAACTCACATTGACTGTTTCAAAGAGTTCGTTTCTGTGCTTAGGTAGCTACTATATAGTGCAACATTTACAATTTGTGTGGCTTCTTAGCAGTGTCAGACTCTTACTATTTTGAGGGACCTGGCCTCATAGGTATTTCTCTTTGAAGTCCATATTGTGGTGGGGTGCTTGGCACAGGGCCGTCTGGCATTGGGCCATCTGCGAGTCTTGGGTATTGCTCGTGTCTGAACTATCATTCAAGGTGGTGGGACCAAATTTAAGCCTTTACATAGTTTTATTTTTTAATTAATTTTATTTGTAACTTTTGCCCCAAAGGGCACCTTAGCAATATGCAAGCTGTAACATGCGGGCCAAAATGTATACTGCTTCATCTAGAATATGATTAATGGGTTGGACTGTCACGTTACTTTGTGAACAGTTTTCAGATGTTTTTAGATGCTTTTCACAGTGGGCTTGAGGGTCACTTATGCATTGCTGACATGCCCACTGCTCGCACTCCCAAAATGTGCATAATTTCTGTAGCTACGCCCACCTCACAAAAAGGACGACATGTGCTGTAGACCCACTGTATTGAGGACAATTCCATTTCAATTCAAAACAGGCACAGTTCCCTTTTAGTTGCATGTTTGTACTAGTGATTTATAACGTAGGTAAGTACATTTCCCCAATAGAGATGGCAATTAGTTACTTGCTTTAAAGACAAGCACTTCAGCACTATTAAGATAGCTCAGCAGGCTGACCAATTGCTGCTGTGATCTGTGTGTGATCGGCAGATCACAGGTATGAATCCCAGCAAGGCCAACTCAGCCTTTCATCCTTACAAGGTCAATAAATAAGTGCCAACTTCAGTTGGGTGAGATTGTATGTAAATATGTTTTATGTAAACCACTTTGGCAAAAACGCTTTATAAATAACACATCATTGTTATCTTGTTTGCATCACTCGGCTAAAATATGCACTGCATTGTACTTTTGAGTTACTGTTTAATAGGTAGTCAGAAGTGATGGGATTACACTGGAGTGCCTTCTGATGCTGGGCACAACTGTTCAGAATTATCTGGATTTTCAATTAACCGATTGTAAACACTTGTATATCAGTGCAGGATGTATTTTCAGAAATGAGAAATGAGAAATGTGTTTTCAACCCAGCTCCATCAATAACTAATAACATCTGGGTGTGAGTCCAAAACACTTAAATTGTTGTTTTCCTTGGTGGTGTGGCTGCAAGACAATACATCATACATTTCTGGATTGCGAAACCTATTAACATTAGGATGACAGAGGAGGTCAGAGCTCTATCACTGGCAGAAGCAGACCTCAGTGAAGCCATTGTAAAAGTGATGACCTTTTTTCTCAGCCTTCCCTGACACACTTGCAGCCTCAAGGGTTTGTTGCTTTTGTGTGGGTCAAACCCGCCTTTCACGGGTCAGTTGACAGCTCTGGATGTTTTCTTTCTTTTTCTGAAGAGTCTCTAACAGCCTGAATGGAAAAAGACCTAACACTCCATATTTCCAGTTGGATTTTAGGGGGAAAAAAGATGTTGAGGACTTTGGTCCAAATAGAGTGGCTCGGGTCCTGTCTATTGAATGCATTGTCCAGAAACTCAATACCTCTTTGATAAGTGTCAGTTCTTAAATATAATGGTTGAACTTTATTCTTGCTGTGACTGGGAGCCAGTGCTCGTGTTACAAGGCAGATGAAGTTTGGGTCCTTTTTGTAACTCTGAAAAAAATGTTGCCTAAGCTGTTTTCAGCCCTTTAAAGTTTAGAATAAGGTATTTTGTTAGTCCTAGGTTGACTGAGTTACAAAAATCCACTTGTGATAGATAATGTTATGTTAAAGGATATTTATACCGCGCACTATCACCACCGTAGTGGTCTCCTAGCGCTTTTGATACAAATATATCAGCCATCTGGACTACATGGCTCAATGAAAATTGGTAGAAAGTTGTCCTTCAATGAAGAATCTGGCTAAAGTAGGTGCCCACTACTTTTTTTGCTCTTTGGAGGTAACAGGGATACCTGGCTGTCACTAACGAGGCCCAAGTTACACACCTTGCTCAACAGTGCGGGAGGTTTACCTAAAACATACAACCGAGTAGAAGGGTTCCAACTGGGAAGGTGAGATCCACAAGGTAGGGGATATGTTTTGTTGGCATTACATTTCAGCCAGTCATGCCATCCATATGCTAACAGCCTTCATACCGAAAGAGAAAAATGGGTTATATGTTGAAGACACCACATCTAGATTCAACATGATTTGCATGCCACCAGCGTAAGTATAAATAAAACAAATTATATAGTTATGTAGGAGTATCATGAGTGGAGTAAGGTAGCAATGAAAAAGATGGGAGATAGCTACACCCTGGGAACATTGTAGAGAATCTGAGATTGAGTACTCAAATTAATGTATCACCACAGATTAAGATCTTATGCTATGCAATTATTCAGCCAGGTTTCTACAGAACCAGTGATCCCAAATCGTCAAACACACCCAAGAGAATGGTGTAGTCAATTGTGTCGAAGCAGCAGAAATGTCCAATCATACTAAAACTTCCACAATGTCACTAACAACCATTCTCCTAATTTCATCCACCATTGATAACACTGTGAATTCCCTGCTTTAACATGAACAGAATCGTGCCTATTTGTTATCGAAGATCATGAAGAATTCAACATGTTTCATTAATTGACTGTAAACAGCATAATTGATTACCCTTGAGAGAAATGTGAGTCCTGAATTGTATTTATTTTCTGTGTTTTCTGTATCTGTAGCACTGACACAATGTCTTGTGAACTGTAGTTACGGGCCTCTATATTATTCATTTTATTTACAAATATTATCCCGCTTAGAAGGACATCCGAGAACTAGAAACTTCCCTATGTTTTTTCAATTTATAAAAAGGGAATCGAGTGGACCCAGAGAATTATCGTCCCATAAACCTTTTAGATGTCAAGAGTAAAATCTTCTTGGCATTCATTCTCAGGGTCTTCAATTATGGGGAGTAAGCACAAGCCACTTGGTAAATATCAATCGGGTTTCCTTCAGAGCATGTGGACTTGCCTAAATGTGACTATCCTGAATATTCTGCAAAATATGGCAATGAGGCCTAGCTCAATGAACATCTTCCTGGGTTTTATTGACATTTCATCACGTTTGATATGATAGGTCGCAAAAAGATTGTGGAGAAAGTTAACCAGTTGCAGACTACTCTCAGGATTATTAAGCATATTGGCGTACTTACACACCGATACATCTGCACAGGTGCGTCTTGACATAGAAGACATACTGTTTGGAACGGTAAACGCAGCAAGGGCCGTCAGACAGGGTTACATGCTGGTGCCCTGTCCGTTTAAAATTCATTCATATTTCTGACCTTGGTGAGTACTTAGAAGATGCTACTTTGGTGTCCCACAAGTTGGGTAATACACACCTACACTGGCTAGCGTATATGCTGATGATATCTTGATTTTAGATAACATGCAGATTGGCCTCCAGCAATTCTTTAATGAGCTCCATAGACACACAGAAGAAAATATCCTGAAAGTGAGCAAACTTAAAACTCAGGTTATGAGGATTGAGCATATCAAACAGAAAAAGGAAGATGGGATTCAGATAGTCAGTAGATAACACTTATCTAGAGGTCACAAGTGATTTTAATTATTTAGGGGTAACAATAACGGAGCAATAGTGTATTTATTTACTGCGTGCTCAAGTAGACAGTATTGTTCCCAAAACAAGGAAAAAGAATAACAAATGTCAGAGATACTCTTTACTCCCAGTTTTTAAGTATTGCAAATCAAAAGTTTTGCCTAAACTGATATAAGATACATGATATGGAAACCAAATGACCACTTAATTGGAAAGTGTTTGATGTTTTTAGAAGCAGCCCGAATTCTAAGCTAAGATCTCAATGTATGAGATTTGGGTTTAACTTGACATTGACAAGCGAATTTGTGAATATTAGAGATAAAACTGAATTTTCTATTCCAGCGTGTCGCTATTGTAAGTTAGGTGAGCAAAAAAAAACACTTAAGCACCCAGTAGTGTAGTGCCCAATCTTCTGTGATTTACGGAATCAATTTTTTGGGGAGTACATATATTTAGAGACCTCAATGGGCCCTTTGTCTTTCTGGGAATTCGGTTCAGCTTACAATTGAGATGTTAAGGTTTCTGAAACATATAGGGCTGATTGAATGGTGAAAAATCTGTTTTTGTGTGTGATTATGTAAAGAACCCAGTTCACTCTTGATCAGGTGGAAGGATTTAGTACCCATTCACATCTTGGATGCTCTAATGGATGCAGTGTCTAGCGTATTCATGGATAATCTCTGGTATAAAGTGCCCAGATCACTAAGGTTTTTGTGCTCTTTTCACTGTTTCAGCCAGCCACAGAACAGATTCTCCCCGTTTTTTGTTTCCTGTGGCATGGCTCTGATGTGAAGCTGGTTTGCAGGGTGCCAAAACCCTGTACCTCAGGTTCCTATGGTTAGATAGAGCTCAAAGACACCTCAAAGTTCTTTGGGTTTCCATCGCTTCTGGCCTATCAACATTTGTCGAGCCAGTAGAAACTCCACAGATCAGCCCTCTGTGACAATCAGTTTCTCCTACCATGCTGATTTTCTTTCCCTTGTGCCCACATCTTCATCACTCTATCAGCTCCTGCCACCTGAAACATATGATGTTCGTATGGTTGCAGTTTTTATAGTAGTTTGTGTTCTGGAGTTTCGTCAGCTTAGTTTGGTATTGGCTATCCTATTCACACTTTCTTGGAGCCCTTTTGAATTGGTAAGCATTAACATATGCAATGCCCATTTATCAGGCTTGCGCGCAGTGCTGAGGCTTGAAATGGCTGTGTGGCCATTTTAGAGTCAGGAGAAAATCCTGCCTCATCTCAGTGACTCTGTGTCCATGCCCTGTCTTTCTCAGGGGGCTCTAGCAGCTCCATTGGCCAAGCGGCTCTCAGTCAGTGATTTTGTGTACCTCTTCTGTGGTAAATCAGTAAGAGGGCTTATTCAGGGAAATTCCATGTTTGCGTCTATGTCTCTCCTAAGCTAGAAGTGTCTCATATGGAGCACAAGCTTGGTTGCTGTGAAAACAGTTGAAGCAGTTGTACCAATCGTACCTTTCTCACCATACTTTGTTAGTATCCTGCCCAGTTTAGGAACCATACCAGGGGAGAATTAGGAAAGAGCTTTGCAAGTGTAGTGTCATTACCAACTGAGAAGGGGTTTGGTG